>NC_025686.1:4500889-4560530 GCF_000633955.1 Camelina sativa
TCTCTCTGCTCCTCTTCTCTCTCTCTTTCCTCCTCCTCGGCGTGTTGATCTTCTTCCTCAACCGCTCTCTCAACTATCTTCTCAGCCTTCTCTGAAGCCGGTCTCTTCCCCCTTGCAACCGCGGCTCTGCTCCTTGATCGAGAGGTTTGGATCTCCCCTTGCTCTTCTCCTCCAGCATCAGAATCGACCTCCACAGGGTCAGTAAGGGTATTTTTGGAGGTAGACAGGTCCCTACGTCGAGGAGAACGGCGGACAGCACTCGCCATTGGACTCGGTGAGCGAACTCGGGGGGCCTACTCGATCGGTTACAAGAGTATCGGATTGGTTGGTTGATCGGGTAGAGCATCGGGTTGGAGAGGCAAAACGTCCAGCCAACGGTTGGGAATGTGGAACGTTTCGTCTCCCTTGAGACTCTCGAACTTCGACGGCATCATCTCCGGTTGTAGCAGGGCGGAGGTTGATCTTCTTCCCTTCCTTTGGTAGGTTTTAGCGATTGGCTCCATGTTTGATTCCTTGAGAAGAAAAAGGCTAAGTCTCGAGGTTAATAGGGTTAGTACCAAAGAAACTGAATAAAGCTTGAGATGGAGAGAGAATAGAATCTTATGGAAACTAAAAAGCTTTAGAGTATAGGAGANTGGTTGGTTGATCGGGTAGAGCATCGGGTTGGAGAGGCAAAACGTCCAGCCAACGGTTGGGAATGTGGAACGTTTCGTCTCCCTTGAGACTCTCGAACTTCGACGGCATCATCTCCGGTTGTAGCAGGGCGGAGGTTGATCTTCTTCCCTTCCTTTGGTAGGTTTTAGCGATTGGCTCCATGTTTGATTCCTTGAGAAGAAAAAGGCTAAGTCTCGAGGTTAATAGGGTTAGTACCAAAGAAACCGAATAAAGCTTGAGATGGAGAGAGAATAGAATCTTATGGAAACTAAAAAGCTTTAGAGTATAGGAGAGACTTATCGGTGGTAATGAGGGAGAAGAGTCTCGAAACCCCCTTAAATAGGCTAGGGTTTGGTTAGTGGGCTTCACCGAGAGTGGGCTTCCTTGTGGAATTCGGACTTCACTCGCCACCCGAGCAGGGACACGATCAGGCGTGTCGAGTACGGTGTCGGATTGACCCTCGAGTTCCCAATTTTCCTCTTTTCAATTTTCCATTTTTTTTTGTTTTTTTTTATTTATAATAAATTTGCAAAAAGAGAAAAATAAATAAAACAAATAAACTAAAATATAAAAGATACCTTTGGGAATTCCTCCCAAATGAGCTTGTTTAAAGTCACTAAGCTTGTTTCTTCATGCTCCTTAAGCATGGGGTCCATGTAGAAAGGGTTCTGGAATCCTCTCCACTGTAGCAGGCTGGTTCAACAGATTTTCCAGGTTTTGTCCAGGTTTTAAGGCAAATGTGGTGTTGACCTCTTCAAGATGTTGCACCTTCCTTTGTTTGGTCTTTGTAGAGAAAGCTTGACCATCAATGGTTGGCCTCTTAAGGAGGTTGGAATTATATGTTGGATTAGATTCTCCATCAATAATAAAGTATCTTGAGCCATTCACGGGGGATTTATTCAAGGCTCGATTCGCAGACAGTCATTTTAATGAGTCTGTTTTCCCAACATTAGGGGGAGAAAATAAACAGCTGGATAAAGATATAAATTGGAATCAATTGTCAATGGCTTATCTTGATCCTCGGACTAAAGAGTGTGAATTAGAAGTCCAAAAGATAATTCATTTATAGAGTTTAGCAAATCAATTGCCAGACACGTTTGCTGACCCAAAAAGTGTAATCAAATCATATATACTAGCTGTAAATGCTCCAATAAGAATAAATATCCCAGAAGGACAAAATCAAAATGCTAATGAGTCTAAGACACGTTTGAAACGTGGTAGACCCGTTGGTTCCAAAGATAAAAATCCTCGAAAAAGAAAAGGAGCAGAAATTAGCAATGGTGAAATAGAAGAAATAATTATGAAAGAAAAATTTCTGGAAGAGACCTTAGACATGACAAAGAAAGAAATTCAGGTACCTGATAATGAAGAGATCTCAATTAATTATGTCTTGTGTGGAATAAAATGGAACCGAAAGCAAATCGACGTCGATGATATGTTTGCATACAATGTAACAGTTGATGTTATGGATGAGGATCATGAACCAACATATATTGAAGAGTGTACACAAAGAAGTGATTGGCCAAAATGGAATGAAGCAATAGATGCCGAATTAAAATCTCTTGCAAAGAGAGAAGTTTTTGGACCAGTAGTCTGTATACCTAAAGGTGTAAAACTAGTGGGACATAAATGGGTTTTTGTACGAAAGAAGAATGAAATTGGTAAAATTGTGAGGTATAAAGCATGTTTAGTTGCACAAGGTTTTTCACAAAGACCTGGAATTGATTATGAAGAGACATACTCTCCTGTGGTGGATACAACTACTTTCAGGTTCCTCATTAGTCTGACAATAAAAGAAGGACTTGATTTACGTTTAATGGATGTAGTCACAGCCTATTTATATGGACCATTGGAAAATGATATTTATATGAAAGTCCCAGAAGGATTTAAACTGCCTGAAGCAGTGAAACCTAATTCTCAAGATCAATACTGCATAAAATTAAATCGATCTCTTTATGGATTAAAACAGTCAAGGCGTATGTGGTATAATCATTGAAGAGAGAATTTGAGATGAAAGATCTCGGGAAAACCAAATTTTGTTTGGGACTACAAATTGAACACCTAAAAATGGTATTTTGGTACATCAAGAGACATACACGGAAAATGTGCTTAAAAGGTTCTATATGGATGGAGCACACCCCTTAAGTAGTCCAATGGTTGTAAGAACACTTGATGTGAAAAAGATCCATTTTCCGCCCTCGGGAAAATGATGAAAAAGTTCTTGGTCCTGAAGTACCATACTTAAGTGCAATAGGGGGGTTAATGTATCTTGCTAGTCATACAAGACATAATATATCATTTGCGGTGAATTTATTAGCAAGGTTTAGCTTATGCTCAACTCGAAGGCAATGGAATGGGATTAAACTTATACTTCATTACCTTCAAGGTACGAAAGACATGGGTTTATTATTTTCAAATTTATCCAAGAAAGATTTAATTGGTTTTGCAGATGCAGGATACGTATCTGATCCCCATACTGGTAGATCGCAAACAGGATATGTATTTACATGTGGAGGTACTGCTATTTCCTGGCGCTCTATGAAGCAAACTATTACAGCCACTTCTTCTAATCACGCAGAAATTTTAGCCATTCGTGAAGCTAGTCGTGAGTGTGTATGGTTAAGATCCATAATTCATCATATCCGAGAAGATTGTGTTCTATGTGCAGGGAAAGATGCTCCAACAATTATGTATGAAGACAATGCTGCATGCATCGCACAACTTAAAGACGGATACATCAAAGGCGATAGACGGATACTCTACCAAAGTTCTTCTACACACACGACCTACAGAAAAATGGCGATGTACGCGTTTTAAAGATTCGTTCGAGTGAAAATTTGGCGGACTTATTTACCAAGGTGCTACATGCTGCTACTTTCAAGAAGTTGATTTATCATCTCGGATTACGTCGTCTCAAAAATCTCAACATGTGTACTCATCAGGGGGAGTAGTTGCACGATGCACTCTTTTTTCCTTAACTATGGTTTTTCTCATTGGGTTTTCTTGCTAAATTTTTTAATGAGGTAGCATTTCCGGCTTATTCTGAATTACATTTTTATAATGAACATCTAAGGGGGAGTGTTATGAATAATAGATGGATGCCCATTATAAGACCCATTTTCTAGAAGTCTCTAGAATTACTTGTAAACTAGGTTTACTTTGTCATCAAGCAAAATCCTCTCTTTGTACTCCTATATAAATGACATTTCATTCATTGAAATATGACACTTATATCTTCCTCCTCTTTTATCTATCTATAACATTTACTTTATTAATTTACTCTTATTCGTTTTAACCGGCTCATGGGTTTATAGTTCGCCGATCTTAATCAAAGAACGGAAATTGGTTGCATATTTGTAAAAAAAAAAAGCTATATTAAGCAAGTTTCAAAGTTCATAGTATGTTGCCCATTCTAAATAAGGATTATAACCTCTTTTCACTATGATGCAGAATTAGCAATCCTGCTTCGTGTGCATGTAGAAATCCAATACTCACGGACCAGATTAAGAAGTTATTTACTCTACATCATTTTGATCAAAACGAATCAAACATACAAATATAGTTAGTAATACTGAAACAAAAGCATTACTTTATTATCATGACCAATTAAATAGATTACACGAGTCCATTAGTGTATTAGACATTTTTTGAAAAATAAATAGAAAAGTAAGCAATTTTTGTTAGAAATTTGAAGAATTTGTATTTTTTAGCTTTTATGAGATAGAGAATTTGTGAGAGAAAGTATAAGACAAAAGCAAATAGAAATACCAATATACTCATGATCATGTGTCATAACAAGAAAGATTTATTTGTGGTCCTAGTTTTAGAAGAAATGAGATATTGAATATGACAAAAAAAGAGAAAAAATCTAATTTATCATATGTATCTTCTAATGAAATTTTGTGTGTAAGACCTGATTTTAAGGTATTGGATCAATATTAATAGGATAAGTGTCTACTGACCATGTATTAGTCCTAGCACATAAGGCGATCTGAAGTAAAGCATTTGGAACGCAATGTCATGGTCGGTAATTGAGTTTCTGAGTTGCATTGCAATGTTTCGGTCGTGACGTTTAGGTTTGTGTGGTTTCATCCCAGTCAAATGTACGAAGAGACACAAATCATTGTCTTGTAGTGACTGCTGTTTGTTTTCTATAATAATCAATTTTGTCTCTATGTAAATAACAAGTTTCAGGTAAATAAAATAATATTTTTGTCTGAGATGGACGAACGATAAAGCAAAGGAGTACGTACTTGCCGATAACAACACAGAAATATGTTCGGTTTATCCAATTTTGCAGAAATATGTTGTCTTTGGATAATTTTCGTTTTTGTCAGCAATTGTCAGATGTAAAATGTCTTAATGGTTACAACGAATACTAATAAACACATGTTTTGTAGTGATATAGTATTATAATGTCACCTTGGTTTGTTAAGATAGACATATAGACAACGTCAACAAAATCGATTGATACTTTTATTAATCAAATTCGAATTAAAGACAAAGTTACAATGAAGAGATGGAGGATCAATGAAGCAAAGAAGTACAAACTTTATTTTATGAGAACGTACGTTCGTTTTAAACAATCCAAGAAAAATACCCAAAAAAAAAATTCATCTTAAAACAAAATAAGAAGATATGACAATTGTTCCACAATACATCGAAATGTATGATTCATTCATTTTATAGGTATGCTATAAGTATTGAACTTACACGCACTGGAAGTTCGTTGGAGCTGTTCTACTGCAAACATTGAGGAGTACGGTGAGATCGATGGGAAGGTTAAGGTTGATTCCAAGTACGTTAGCCTTGACCAAAGTGCAAAGGCAGGCTGCAGCCTCAAGGTCAGCCACGCCTTGGATGAGAGAGCAGCATGGCGTTACAGGTGGGTTTCCCAATGTTAAATCCACTAGCTTGAGAACATTGGCACAAACACCGAGCTGTAGGGAATCTCTAGGACAAGCCGCAGAGGTGTATGTGAAGAAGAGGAGGTTGAGAGAAAGGAAGAGAGCAAGGTAGGTTCTTGGAGCCATTTGATTGTGGGGTTAAAAAAGTTGAAGATGAAGTAGTGAGTTTACGTTTGTTTGAGATTGGTGAAGAGAAATGTTAAGTGTTTAGTGGGTATTTATAGTGTTTTCATTAGGACAGAAATTTGAAGGTTTAATTGATAATTTGTCTTTAATAGGGGATTAGTTGACTAATTTTTTATAGATATGATTTGATTATTAAAGAACATCTAATTTTTCATTGTACTAATTAGCCCGTAATCTCTAAGAGTATCTGGATCTTATTATTTTATGGTAAGAAATTATTTATCCATAACAAAAATGTTGTGGTTGAAGACAACTCCCAGAGTTACAAATTATTTCAACATATGAACTGGCCTTCACGACTATTAAAAATATAATCAATATTATACTGATCAATTGTGAGAATGCCATAAAAATTGGAGAATTTTTGAGTAATACATTTTTTTTGGTGCATTTATAAAAGTAATTTGTGTATAAGATTACAAACATAATTCGATAAAAATTATATTTTTACTGGCATTTTTTATAAATATTTTTTGAGAGAAGACATTTTAAAAAAGTGACACTGGAAAAGAGATATTTTCAAAATTTCCCTCATGTATAACATATCACGTACCCTTGTAATTATTCTGAAGCGTAATATCTATCATCTTGTTTGAAGAACCTTTTTTTTTTAACTCGGTCAGGCTATTTTTCAATGAGTAGCTTGTTTAGACAGATAGACTCTTGGAGAGATCGAGAATATCTTCGACAGGTTAGTATAAGGTGTAGTAAATATTATGTATTTCTTACAAAAGGAATAAAAGAATATATTTCTGTAAACAGATAGTAATGGCACAAAATCAATTATCAAAAATAATAATCAAGTGAAACGAAGCTGAACTTGCTGTATATTTTTCTTTTTATAAGTTGACCCGATATATGTGGGATGTGTGCAAACTGCAAAGATTTGATTCACATATGACATAACCAATAGTATACCAAATAAATTCTGATGGTTAGTGTTTTCCTTGTTTTTTTTTTTTTTGGAACAAACATGCTTAGTGTTTTCCATGTTACCAAAAAAACAATAGAGTATTGGTGTTATTTAATTCCATTGAGTCATAAATTAGAGAAGAAAGAAAATTAGTCTTTAGTTCTCATCGGGTCTGAATATAAAAACGAAAGAGAAAATCGTATACCAAAATCAAAGAAATAAAATGATTAAATATGCTGATACAAAAATCAAAAGTTATTATATAAATCAAGTTACGTAATGTTTTAATTAAGAGCTAGTAATTATTCTTTTTGAATCCTTAACAAATTAATCGAGTCAGATAGTTTGAAATAAACGAAAGAAAATTTAAAATTAAAAAAAAACCGTTCAGATGAGACTTAATAATATCTATACTATTAAAACAGAATTACACATTGACCAACTTTTGGATCATGACTTTGTTTCGGTAGTTTTTAAATAAAAAGTTAGTATTCAATAATTATTTATACATTAGTATATCATTAAAATAAAATTCTCTAACTTTTCAAATTAAGATGGATAAGCGCGGGTCATTTAATATCCGATTAGTTGGCCTGATTTTCTCTTCAAATATTTACCGGTTATTATCTAAATGAAATTAAATCTTGGCCACTGATTTTTTCAATGATTTTAATTTAAACCATATATTTTGATTTTCGAATCTTACAAAATTGCTTGGTTGCCAAGATTTCATTAATTGCAAATCTAAAACAATCTTATGAGATTATCTTATACATGAAATATTTATATTTTAGTTATAACAAAACAAGAAACAAGATTATTTTTCAGAGATTTGACATATCAAATATTAACTTCTAAATATATATATATCTAAATATATCTAATCTCACTATAAATACAATAGTTCTTAACCATTGAAATATCTCAAATTACGACTACATTTCTATATCAATATAATAAAATGATGGTTCTTCCCTTTTTTCACTCCTTTAAAAGATCCCAAGCCATACAAAAAATCATAGTGTATTCAAGTTAAAATTCTTCATAGTTGGAAAATGAATTCTACTAATTAAAGTCGGTGAATCAATCGAATTGATTCTTGCTGATGAAGCTGTATGTTTATTTAATATATTTGTATATGTATCTATACTATTAAATACAATTTGATTGATACAAAAAATTACTAATAAAATATATAGTCCCTTAATACAGCATGGGTTCTCCCCTAATATGTAAATATAACTATCGTAATCCAAACTCACGACAGTTATATATATAGTTCACGTATAAAACATTTATATTTTAAAATTATTTTACTTTTATTAATTTACTCTGGTTCATTTTAACCGGCTCATGGGTTTGTAGTCTGCCGATCTTAATCGAAGAACGAAAATTGGTTGCATATTTGTAAAAAATGCTATATTAAGCAAGTTTCAAACCACGTAGATAAAAAACACTCTCAGGCACCTTCCCCGAGGAAGCATGAGGCGGGCTATTAACCGGATCTCAACCACTCCTCCCACCAATAGAAGCTTCACAAAGCTTTATCCACTGGGTCTTCACGAACATGAGGGCTGTTCTTCAGGATTGCAACCCAGATCCAGTTTCGTTTTCCAACCAGAACTGCATCAAGCATTAACTTCTGTCTACCAAAACGGTACCAGTGATTCCTACCTTTGTATTTAATCCATCTTCCGTTCCCACCAAGATAGTTTAAACCCCCGTTATAGCCCCTTGTTTAAGTTCCTCCCTCCCGCTACCACTTTCCTGCAACCAAGACTGTTTTTGTATTTCTCTTTAATCCTTGTAACCATGTCAAACCTTTACCACCTTAAAGGTAAAGGCCCCGCAAGAGGATTTTCCCCATCCCCTCTTAAGAGAATCAGAGCTCCGGAAATAGACACAACAGATCTGATACAGGAAAATTCCCTCACCCTTATAGGGAGACTCTCTAACCCTACTGGACAGCGTATGTGGGCCCTTTTTCCTTTCCTCCTCAACCGGTGGAACCTGTGAGGCAAAGCAACAGATGCTGACTTAGGACAAGGAGTCTTCCAATTCAAATTTGACTTAGAGGAAGATATTCACCAATTCCTAGCTAATATACCTTACCACTTCGACCATTGGATGGTAATCATTCAACGATGGGAACCTAAATATCCTCCTCTTTCCCCTCCCAGCTTCCCTTCTCGCTTGAGATCCAGGGCTTACCCAAGCACTACTAGAAAAAAGAGATGGTCCATTCTATAGGCGAAGCCCTAGGAGAGATCCTAGACTGGGACATAACTTCCTCCTCAGTTAAACTCAAAATCCTAATTAACGGCTTGGAACCCATTACTAAAGAAACAATCATCGAGTTTGCGGATGGAAGTGAAGCCCTAATCTGCCTAGAATACAAAAACCTCAAAAACCATTGCTCCCACTGCCTCAGGCTGACTCATGACAAGTCCCAGTGTCTGGGTTTGCAAGCCACAAACAAGGCTCCGGTTATACAAGGTACTCAAAACCTACCAAACTCTTATCAAAGAACAACCTCAAGAAATTGCTATACCCCCCAAGATAACTTTCTACCTCCCCATAATCAACCCCAAGGTTCCAGTAAAAGTTACTTGCCCTAATCCACTGCCAACACAAGGAAGCGCTGATAACAGGCTTTTAACCCATGGTATCAATTCCCTATGCAGTTGTAGTACAAAGTGTTATCAATCCAAATGGTTGTTATGCTAGCAGATAGGATGCAATTGAAAGCAAGCAAGTCAAGCCAAGCAATAATAGGGGTTTTGTCTATCAATCCTAAAATAATAAAAGAAAACAATATAAACAAGGAACCACACGACCTAAGCACTCGATGCAAGCATTCGAGTACATGATCGGATGGAGTGATCGAGTAAGCAAGATGCGTATGAACAGCTCGAAGGGTTACTCGAAGCAGGTGATCGTGTACCTGTTCGGGTAATGGATCGAGTAAGGAATGAAAATGCAAACAGTTAAAATACGAAAGCTTCTAAGGATGGGGTAATCGACTCCTAAGTGTTCCTGACCGATACAGATGTCTTACATGCCTCAAGCAAATATTCCCTAGACAATGAATCTCTAAAACCTTGTTAAAACACTCTCGTGATAGAAACAATCAACCTTGATCACTCCCCTACCCAACTCTCGTTGGAGAAACATGACCAAGCAGGCAATATGAACCGATTCATTATAGTCAAGAAACCCCTTACTCATCTAATCTCTTAGGCTAAGTAGGTAAATCTCTAGCATCGATTGATTCAAGCATTTCATCTACACCTCTCGGTGGTAAAACACCTTAGATCTAATCTCACCCTCTCGATTTATTGATAGCATTAAGAACACCAATCTAGAAGGGAATCTATAAAATATAAACAATCAATCTAAGACATCCTAACCGATCAGGAACACAAAATCATCGATCCCATCCCGAGAAACTTTACTTCACTACTCGGAATTCATTGCAGAAAACATGAAAGAATATATAAATGAAAATTGCATTATATTAAAATATAAAGTAGAAGAGAAGAGTATAGAGTGGAAATCTAAAAGAATAACGAAAAGATGTCAAAATAAATCCTAACAAAAGTGGAAAAAATGTCTGAGTCACTCTAGATCTCTCTCAGAAGCTCTCGCTCTCTGGTTTGAGGGTCTGCGGCGTGCTAGGGCGAGAGGAAGAACCGAAGAAGAGGGGGGTTTATATATGGAAACCCCTTTGACCTAGCTTCCCAGTCCTGCCCGAGGGTCTACTCGATGGTTTGCATGAGGATGAGGTCGGGTTACTCCTCGGGTAGGTCTTCGGGTTGTTCTTCTTTCTCTCGGATCCTCCTCGATCGTGTTGGGGTTCGGACTGTTCTTCTAGCTTTATAGCTCCTTCGGGTACATGCTCGGATTTGTCCTTGTTTCTCCCTATTTTAGGCTCTAAAGCACCTGTTTTCATCCAAAGTATGCAAATGCAATAATGCAACACCCTAAATGGCCTAAATGCGAAATCCTACAGTTAATGATCTAAAATGCTAAGGTAAGGGTTTATAAACAATGCAAAATATGGACAAAAAAGGTTGCTAAAAACATGTAAATTAGAGAGTTATCAGACCCCCAAACTTAAATCTTGCTAGTCCTCTAGCAAGGAAGTAGGAGGATGAGGTTTAGAAACGGAGACTCATAACCTTTTTATGCTAAGCGAAGGATTCAAGCTATAGTCCTTAAAGATAGTTTAATGGTGCTAAGATCAATCAACATACTTACAAGTATTTTTCTATGCTTATTACCATGCATCGATCTAGTTCAACCTCCAACTAATAGTAAAGACTTGCAATTCTAAAGAACATCTCTTTCACATTCATTTAAGTGTTTGGCAAATTCTTGCAAATGGAAGGTGAATCAAGCTTAATCGGTTTCAAGGGTAAGGCTTTTTGGTAAGAGTGTTTCAAACAAATTCTTTGGGTGGTTTTCTCTCAAAATGAGGAATGCTAGACAGTTGTGAAAACTATCTAAGATTGAGTACAATTTGGGCATACAAAGCTTAACTCTTGATAATCTACTCTTTTATCATTCATCTCTTTTTAAATCAAATCCCTAGAACAAAACTACCCACAACTTTGATTTTAACTCTTTTTTTCTTTTTTTGTAATCCTTAAGGTCTAAACTTTAAACATCTACCTCTTTTTTTTTCTTTTTTTTTCTTTGCTAAACTCCTAATAATACTCCTATATATTTTTTCCCTTTTTCTAGGAGACTATAGCAAGGTCTTTTTCTCTTTTTTTTTACTTGACTCAAAGCTAATTGAACTGAACCTTAGGGACTTCTTTTTTTATTTCTCAACCCAACCCCAAATAAACATGCTAACCACCTATTTTTCAAAACCTATTCTATTAGCTAGTCCAAATGATTCTAACTTAGCCAAATCAAGAGCCAGTTCTTTGTCATTCTCAATACTCTCAATGTTTCACAACCTATAGCACAATGAAAAGGTCTCACTCAACAATTCACAACGAAGTTTGAAACAAAGGTTTGGGTTCATGGGTAGGAAAAACAAATCGGGTTAAACGAAAATATTGGTAAAAATGGAGTGCTAACCCGAGTTTAGAGTTACCATGAGCAAGTATTCAAATTCCACAAGCAAGACAATTTAAGTTCAGGTTAAGTTCAATAATATATAGATGATTCAATGTTCAAGCAAGTGGAGGAAGCATTCAAAAGACACAAGGATATAAACAAAGATTTTTCATTTTTTCCAAAGATTGATCTAGCAACAATGAACTGTGATTAAGAGCTATAGCTTCAATCCTAAGGTTGGACTTTCAACAAGGTAGTTTTAATCATTGTCCCCTAAAATGCATATGCAACAATCCGATATGAAGCAAACTAGACTCAATCCTAATATGTAAATGCAACTACATGAACACTCTTTTTTATATATTTTTAAAAAAATTTTCAAAATATTTTTTTTTTTGGGTTTTTTCAATGCACATAGATGCATAATCAAATGAATAAAACTAGCATGCAAAAATTTGAAATAATAAAATAAAACACAATGTTATATACATTCTAGGACTCTCCCCCAAACTTAAATTACACAATCCCCATGTAAATAAAAGTCTGAAAAAGAATCCAAGAATCACACAAAATGAAATAAAACTAAATGCAATGTTATTTACAAAGGTTGGATGAATGTGGTACCTTATGGGTTGGTAAAGAAGGAGGTTGTAGCAGCCTCCATACTCGCCAACGTGTAGGCAGGGTCATCACCGGCTTCAGCAGGTGCCGGGATTTGCTCATCAGAGAGCTCGGTGATATGCACGGACGACTTGCTCAGACCAGCATCTGAAGGGTTGATCGGGTACGGCATCGCGTAGCTCATCGGGAAGGGCATCAGATAGTATGACGGGTATGGCGGGAGAGGTCCGGAGTGATCACCCGTAAAGCCACTCGCAGGGTGCATCGAATATGGCATCGGATACGGCTTATGATAGGTTGGTGAGAATTGACCCGTGTACTCACCCGAATGTGTGCTCGATTGGTGCATCGGATAAAGCATCGTGTACCCCATCGGTTCAGGCGTCGGATAGGCATCTGAGTGGCTTCTCCGCGATCTGTCGGGTCTTGTGACATCCTCCTTTGGTTGGGGCTCGTAAGACGATGCTCTGTAAGGCTATGGAGGTGTCAGTCCTCGGATTCCTCCTATTGGTCCGCTTCTCCCCATCCATGTAGGTGCATATGCCGGAGTGGGGGCTGAGGCACAGCTTTCTTTGTCTTGCAGCTCCTTTATCTGACCTCCCATCATCTTCACTGAGCCGGTAAGGTCTTTCACTTTTCTAGCTAGGAACTTGTTCATCCTCTTTAGCCATCTGATCCTCTTGTGAGCTTCCTTCACCCCAACTGGTTGCTTCTGAGAGCAAACATACTCCTCGAAATCGTAATCGACCGAGTTGTCTCCCTGTCTTTGCCCAGTCGGCTCTCTCTCTCTTCTGCCTCGGACTCCTCCTCCGGATTGTACAGCTCCTCCAAAGGTGGTGCGAAGTCTATGTTGTCCCCTAGCCGGACCTTGGTGCACACTACATTGGTTTCCTTTCTCTACTCATCAGTTCGAGCCTTCTTCTTCTCCTTCGGTTTCTGTTGATACTCCTATCACGTTGGACGATGATTGTTTTGCACTTGATACGCCGAATGTGTCCTCATCAGATTCACCGTTAGTACCACTTGTCGTGGTTCCTGATTCCCCTGCTCCTACACCCACGATCCCGACTGCAACCCCTGTTCTTGAGACGTCCGACTCTGTTTTACAGACCAGTGATGATACGCATAGCCCCGATTCATCATTTTTATCATCCACGGATGAAGACACCCCTCCCGTTGCTACTGATCCTCCGATGGGTAAGGGGTGTAGACAGAAGTTTGCCAGTACTCGCTTGCATGATTACGTGACCAACACTACCCATGTTGGGTCAGATAGTGTTTTGTGGACTCTGCATGGTATCCCCTTGCTGATTATGTCGATTGTTCTTAATTTTCGGACCATCATCGAGCGTTCCTTGCTGCTATTACTGATGGTATTATTCCCAAATCGTATGCCGAAGCATTTGAGAATGAACACTGGCGTGAGGCGGTACGTGGTGAGATTGAAGCTTTGGAGGAGAACGGTACGTTTACTGTTGAGACATTACCTAAAGGCAAGAAAGCTTTAGGCTGTAAGTGGGTGTTCACGTTAAAGTACCGTACTGCAGAATAGGTTTCTGATATTAAGCGCCTTAAAACAAACACCGAGTTTCAAAGCATCTTTTGGGCACGTATGTCCCTATCGCAGAATCAGTTGGGGGTTTGCTTCGGTTTGTAGACCATGGTGGACAACCGGAGGGGGCGGCTTCGGTTTAGGCAAAGAAGACGATGTTCAAGGCAAGGAAAATAGTGAGAGATTTTCTAATTAAGAGCCATCTTTCTTACCCTTGAAAGAATATATATATATATATATATATGTATATATATATATATATATGTATATATATATATATGTGTGTTGTACTGTTGTTTATGCTTGAGATTGGTGAAGATATTACCTGTACAGAAATATGTTTTTTTTTATTGTCAACGTACAGAAATATGTTTTTAATCCTTTTTGTAAGATGTTGTATAATATTTAGTACATTTTTCTTATTTACTATTTTATTAACCGAAAACTTCAGATGGAAACATAATTTATCTTTTTCTTTTGCTAAGATTTTTTAATAGTTAAATTTGCTTTCATCAACAATATATACTACTTGGATTAAATTAATAAAAACAATATAATTAACCAATCAATTGATCAATTTTATAGTAAAGAAAATGATTTGGCATGATGATTACTATATTATTGCAAGCCTGTCGAAGGCTTGTGATAATAATTTTTCTTGATGAACATAATAATATTTACAAGGGAAAAGTTATTTCTTCATGAACATATATAATAATTCTTATCTCACCATATGATTATAGGAGATTAATATGTGTTTCCATATGAATTCTTAGGTTAATAAAAATGAGTAAAAGTAATATGACCCCGGGCCACGTGAACCACGAAGGTACGGACGGAACTTGAACCAGCGGTAGGGAAAGAACAAACGGCTCGGCTAGGCTGCGGAACGGAAGGAAACGAACAGGAAATGAGATTCGGACACGAACAACACCAAAGGGACGATAGAAACGAATGGATAGAGGTTCACGAAGAGATACTCAACTCGCTAGTCTCTTGAACAGATGAAGGTAGAGGGGGAACGAGGTAGCAACACACGAGGGATGGCCTTCCTTGTGATACAACTGGACTAGAAGATTACGAATCCGGTTCGTGAAACTTCTAGTGTTTTGTTTCAATCGCTGAAAACGAGAGATAAAGAACACTTTGATTTTTATTACCAGTCTAACATTTACATGATGGAGTCTAGGCCCTTTAAATAGGCTGGCCTTTACAAGAGAACTCTAAACCCTAAACATGTGGATCAAAACAAAACGCAGCATCCATGAAATAGTTTTAAAAGACAACAGTCATAAGCGAAAATAAACGAAGGATAGGATGGCCACGTGGCCAAAAGTGGTCCACGGCCATGGCCATGCATTAGGGATCATAGCCTCGTTAAAACCTCATTTGGTAAACCCATTGGGACAAACCCAAAGTAAGAAAAAGAGTATTATTACCCTAACGACTTGGAGGTCTTCACCCTTGTGTAATGGTGAAGATCGAGAGAAGAACCTCGGTTGGCTGTCCGGCGGGCTGAACGGGTCCGTGGCCGAACGCTTCTTGTTCTTGGACAAATGCTTGGATAAAGATGAGACACTTCTTTCTTGCGGTCCTAGCTGCTGTACGGCTCCTTGTTGTAGCTCCGGGTGTTAAATTCGGTGCTTGGGTCGATGGCCGTCTCGGTTCGGTCGCGGCAGTGTCCACGGTTCCATGTGCAGTCTTGTACTCATACTGGCCGTCGTCCCGGGTTCCATCAAAAAGTGTAGTAAATATTTTTTAATTTAATAACGAAAGGTATAAAAGAACATAGTTCTGTAGGACTCTACATACAGATCGCTAATAATTTGCATAAAATATATGAAAACGAAGTTGAACTTTTGCTGTATAATTTTCTTTCTGAAAGTTGACCCGATATATTTGGTATGTGCAAATATGTGACTCATATAACTCATATAACTCTTGTTCGTTTGAGGTTTAACCAAATATTGGGTTCCGCCGATCTTATTGTGAGGCCTCACTTTTATTAAATCAAAGATACCAAGTTTTAGACTTGCTAGTTCCAATAAACACTGTAAAACCATGCATGGATTTTTTATGCAGAATTAATCAATCCAAATGTCAACAAAACCGTCAATGAGCTTTAAGCGCTGTTCAAAGACAAACCCCAGCTCTAGTTTAGCCAACCCTCAACGAGGATGCAGCAGGGCTTGACCGGAGGAGCACCTAATCTCACATTTAACTAGTTTTGCGCGTTAACGCAAAAAGCAAGCTTTAAAGCATCTTTTGGGCATGTCTCGATGGCAGGAGCGCCTGGTGTTGGCTGTGGTTTGTAAGAAGAAGATGGTGGACAACGGGAGGGGGCAGCTTCCGTTAGGGAAACGAAGAGGATGTTGAAGGCAAGGAAAATGGTGAGAGAGTTTCTAAGAGCCATCTTCCATAGCGTTAATAAAATATGCGAGACGGGTGAAGATATTGAGAGTTTATTGGTCAATATTAATAGGATAAGTATGTACCGACCATGTGCCTAGCCCCTAGGGTAGTTTAGATTGAAGTAAAGCGTTTGGAACACAATATCAAGCGAACAGTGTAAGAAGTGAATTTATTAATCAAATTCTAAAGGCACAGTAACAAAGAAGAGATGGAGGAAGAATAAAGCAAAGGAGTACAAACTTGCCGATTACACCTTATCCATTATTGCATGAGAAATTACGTTCATTTTAAACAATCCAAGTCAAATACAAAAAAAAAATCACCTTAAAATAAAACAAGAAGATAAGATAATAGGTTCAGAATTCATAAACTGTATTCATTCATTTTATACGTATGCTTATAAGTATTCAACTTAGGCGCAATGGAAGTTCGTTGGAGCTTTTCTACCGCAAATATTGAGTAGTACGCTGAGATCAATGGGAAGGTTAATGTTGATTTCAAGAATGTTAACCTTGAGCAAAGTGCAGAGGCAGACTGCAGCCTCAAGGTCAGCCAAGCCTTGGATGAGAGAGCAGCATGGCTTTACAGGTGGGTTTCCCAATGTTAAGTCCACTAGCTTGAGCACATTGGCGCAAACACCGAGCTGTAGAGAATCCCGAGGGCAAGACCCTGTGCTTGGGGTGGTCGCAGTGGTGTAAGTGAAAAAGAGGAGGTTGAGGGAAATGAAGAGTGCAAGGTATGTTCTTGGAGCCATTTGTTTGTTGGTGTTGAAAAAGCTCAAGAAGTAGTAGTGAGTTTAAGTTTGTTTGAGATTGGTGGAGAGAAATGCTAAGTATTAAGTGGGTATTTATAGGGTTTTCATAAGGAGAGAAATTTGAAAGTATAATTGATAATTTGTCTTTAATATTAGTTGACTAATAGTTTAACAGATATGATTTCATTATTATATAGCACTTAATTGTCATCATTGTACAAAATAGCTGGTAATCTCCAAGAGTATATGGTTCTAGTTACAGTTAACAACTTAGTTGGTGGTAAGAATTTATATATCCTTTTTTTTTGTTCAAATGCATCTTCCATAAACTTCAAGATGCGCCAGATCAAACAATCAATTAAGTTCCTTGATCTTTTGATGCGCAATAAGATATCCTCTGTTCAGCTTCTCAACCCACTTAAACTTCAAGATGGCTTACAGATTTGGTTCGGTTCAAGGGGCTAACACTCTAGTTTCTTCTTTCAGAAAATATTGATTTAATGATACATTTATTGTAAAAAGGTTTTTTTGTTGAATAAAATTTTACATTCATTCAAAAAAAAACATCTTTCATAACTGAATTAAACGGGTTTGGTACAATGTTTATAAGAGACAGCTTAGCAATCCCATCAGCTTCCCTATTGAAGTTACGAGGGATAAAGGAGAAACAAATTTTCTGAAAAAAAAAGAAGATAGAGTGGGGATATCATAATGAATTTCATGGAGTTCCTTTAGTGGATTCTCCGAATTTAAGATTTCGATGACTTGTTTAGAATCAGAAGCAATGTGGAGGTTAGTGAAACTAATTGGTGGTAAGAATTTACGTATCCATAAAAGAAATTTGGTGGTTGAAGTCAATCCTCTAAACTAATTAACAATACAACTCCCAAATTTACGAATTATATCAATATGTACATGCCTTCACGATATTATTCAAAATAAATATATTAATTTTTTTTAGAAATTAATTGTCCAAATCCTCATAAATTGTGTATGACCTTTGTATATATCGGACCCATATGGTAAGACCCCGACCCTAAAAACCCGTACACGGATGTACCGGCTGATATAAAAAATTTCTTAGGGCCTATGAATTTCTACTTGTTCGTTCGACCAGACTTAGCAGCAATAATGTATATCAGGTAATATAACTTAAAAATACTCATTAGTTAATTCCGAGGTTCAATTATCCTTAGCAAATAATCTTATCCCATGCATGGTAACAATACAATCCTTAAAAGATAACGTCATAAATTAAACTACCCAAAGCCACCATCCTCTTCCTCCCTTGCCTCCGTCACACGAGCTGGTCAGCCACTATAATCCTGACCATCGGACCTTTTCTTTCCTGCGTCCATTAAAAGGAGGCGTAAGAAAACAATGTTTGCTTAGTGGAGCGGTCATCCCGTCACACTAGGCTCAGTTCAACGATCTCAAACTAATACAGGGTAAATTTTAATCAAGTCACGCAAGTCAAACAATTCACATCGGATAGTCGCCTAAGTCATTTAGACCAACCACCATTCATATTGCAATAGAACACATTAACCATCAACCAAGACAAGCAATTAACGAGATTAAATAAACCGCAGGTCAAGAAAATCAACCATGGAACTCGGCCACAGTCTCGCACTCATCTTTGGTATCGACCTAAGGTATTGAACTCTCGGTTCCTATGCCCAAATCTGATCCCCACTTCTATACGGACAGATCAACACCGTTAATATCCGATGTATAACCCATAACCATCGACGAATCAAGGTGGAAGGATACTTATTGTTCTTTTCTCGACTTAGACTTAGGATCTCTCTGTTTAAGCTTCGATGGAAACTCTTTCTTTCTCTCGCGGCAGCTCTCGGATGTGTTATGCGAAACTAGAGAATCTCTAAGGGTTCCATCCCTTATATAGGGTCGACTAAACCGCCCTAAGTTGCCTTAGATCGATAAGCCTTATCATTCCCTAGCTTCCCTTATTTCTTGCATCTATCCTTATCCGATCACCTTACCTTTTTCTGCGAGTTTTCATTTCTCTCGGGTTTCCTTTCCCGTGAGTCGGCTTAAATCTTCGCAAGATTATCGAGTCCCTGAGCCACCTATCGGCCCATAGTCTAATCGATCCATCCTCGTCCATTGGCTTGATCCATCATTCACCGATACAATCATTTCCGGATAGCCTACTTCACTATCACTACCACCTCACTATCACTATCACTATCACTAGGACTTTCATTCCTAATGCTACTCGGACTGTCTCTCGGACTAAGTACTGAAACCTCTCTTCTCTTTATTCAGCAACTTACAGGCCTGTATCGTCTGAACCGAAGATCCCCTTTCTTCAATTCAAACGTATGTTCGCTACTTCAGTAGTCTCGAACTCTCCATTTCCATCCAATCTCCTTAACCTATCGAGTTCTATCGTCGGATTCTACCATCACTGATTTCCGCATTCCTTTGGCATTTCTCTATACTAAGTATCGGCATTTCTCGATACCAAGTATCGGCATTCATCAGCATTCCTCGATACCAAGTATCGGCATCCATCGGCATTCCTTGATACCAAGTATCATCAATTCTTGGTACCGTTTCTCGACATCTCTTGATACTGATTTTCGGTAACTCTCGATACTGATTCTCGGTAACTCTCGATACTGTCTCTCGACAATTCTCGACACTGTCTCTACCGAGGATCCGGGTCGTTACACATACCCTCTTCACTACCCAAATTAAGTGACTTATTGAAAAAACTTTATTGTTTTGAAGCATAATCAAATCCCATACTTTATCACCATGATTGAAGTACCCTTTTTGTTACAGGAAGATCTTTTTGTTTCTTTCAAAACATGTGGTTATCTATTATTTCAAAACATGTGCAATTTCTAATTAGAATACATACACACTTCTACAGTTCTACTATTACAATTATTGATTTATTTATTTCTTTTTGTAAACCAACAATTAATGAGAAAAGAACTTCAAAGTTGGTAGCGCAAACCGGGAAAAAGAGTTTATAAAATAAGTTGCAGCTAAAAACGACCTGAAATACCGAACAAGACAATCTGTTTTCAAATTTGACGAGCGAAGGATTTTAGACAGAAAATATAAAGGAAATGACTCCCGAAGCACGGTGAAATCATCTTATAGGTTACTGTTTTCTATTTAAGAGGTTCTATGCCAAATTTGTATCCCCTCTTTATTGATTAGGAAGTACATAATAAAAATAACCTTTATAAGGGTGTATATTTATATTCAAATGCCATTACAAATATATGTTTCAAAAAACAAATTAATAATAGCCACTAAGGCTAAAAATATCAAAAACTAATTGACATAATTAAATTAAATTATAAAAATGAAATTATATTATTAATTTGTAAAAAATGACTCGTATCAGTTACTCGATTGTGACCTTGTAGAGTGTACTTATATTAGTACGTTAGAAAAGAACAATTATTCATATCGTTATTAGTATAGCACCAAGTAATAAGCAAATATATTACCCATTAAAGGAGTACGTTATAAGTGGGGGCATTCTCAAAAATACCCCTTTTTTCATACCTCTTTTTAAAAATATCCCTTCATGTTGATCATTTTTAAAACTACCCCTCTTTATATACAAAATGACCAAATTATCCTTTTTTGAGTGACAGCAAGAATGTACAGTCATCAAAATCAAAAATATTTTCCCGCCAAAAAAAATTTCCCGCCAAAATTTTTTTTCCCGCCAAAATCGAAAGTTTTTCCCGAAAACATAATTTTTTTCCCGCCAAAAAATATTTTCCTGCCAAAATTGAAAATTTTTCCCGCCAAAAATATTGAAATTTATACCTTTTAAAAACATTATAAATGCTTTTAAAAACGTTTACAAAGTTTTTAAACATATTGTAAATGCTATTAAAAACCTTGTAAATGCTTTTAAAAAGCTTTTAAAAGCGTTTACAAGGTGTTTAAAAACCTTTTAAAAATCTTTTTAAAAACCATAGGAAAACCTTTTAAAATCCTTTTAAAAACCTTTTAAAACCTTTTAAAAACTTTGTAAAAATCTTGTAAAAACGTTTACAAGTTGTTTAAAAAACCTTTTAAAACTCTTTAAAAAATCTTGTAAAAGCCTTTACAATGTGTTTATAAGGTTTTTATAAAAACCTTATAAAACTTTTTAAAAACCTTGTAAAAATTTTTTGGCGGGAAAAATTTTGGCGGGAAAATTTTTTTGTCGAAAATTTGTATCAAAATTTTTTTGAAAAAAATTTTTTTGGCGGGAAAATTTTTCGAAAATTTTTTGGCGGGAAAATATGTCGGAAATTTTTTGGCGGGGAAATTTTGTTTTTCTTTTTATTGAATAAAATAATTTTCATCTAAGGGTAAAATGGCCATTAAAAATTAAAAGAGGGCAAAAATAAAAATGGCCAGAAAAGAGGGTATTTTTGAAAAGGGATATATCAAAAGGGGTATTTTTAACAAATTTTCTTGTAAGTGAGTATATGTATCTAAGGTTTTTTTTTTCATAGCTAGAAATTTTGAACCCATTAAACGTTAGTTTCTTTAAAAGAGACAAATTAAAGTCAGACTAAAACGGCCAATGATTGTTCTTTATTTCTGAAGCATTATTTCGGAAGCATCATTTAGTCTACTCATAATCTCAAACAAAGACAAAGTTTATGACTTCATTTTCATGTGATAATTGTTTAGTAAATCTCAAATGGTTAGACTTATTACTTATCACATCATTCCGTATAACAGGGGTTACAAGATGGACAGATAGACTAGCTTGGATTTTAAATATATATTTATATATCTCAATCGTATAATTTCAATGTCAGACTTTCCCCCATTTTATTAGGTTTAACACAATAATGAGGTGATAGCTCATAAAATTTTATAGTGTGGAAAAAATTAAACCCCGATTCGAGTAACTTAGAATTTAGGAATACTTATGCGGCCAATCTCCTCCAATCCAATATGAATAATACAGTATATATTAAAAATTTGTTAAAGTAGATCCAAATATAATCTATATTAAGATGTTATAACGACAAAATCATCGTTGTTATTTCTCTTTCGGATTAAATGTTTCTATTATCTAATACTGAATGAGATATATATATATATATTTTCGAGAGCATACTACTTTTATCCTTTTCCTGAATAAATAACATAGTATCGTGTACAAGTGGTATTTATTTTATTATCGGGTCGAACATGCCAAAATATAGTTCACGGGAACTAGCTGTAGAACAGATCGAGAATTTAGTTATTCCTTCGGACTAGTAACAATATGATAATCATCATACCAAATCATTCTGGCATTCATAATATTGATCAACTATATTCTTTTTTAATAATAAAATTTCTCTTTAATTAATTATCTACATAGTATTTCTAAAAAGAAGTGAAAAGTGAAAGAAGTTATATATATAGTTCAAATAGTTTAAACCAAGTATTATATTGTGGTGATCATCGTATTTTACGTTGATTAAGGCAAAGTTAGTTCTTAAAAAATTTCTAGCAAAAAAAAAAATATTAATATTTGTTTCCATCTGAATTTTTCGATTAATAGGAAATAAGTAAGAAGTGTAGTAAATATTGTAGAATATCGTACAAAAATGATAAAAAAATAACATATTTCTGAACGGTTACATACATAATAATGGCATAAATGATAAATCAATGCTCAAAAACAATCAACAAGTGAAAACGAAGTTGAGCAAGTTGAGCGTTTTGTGTATTATCTTTTTGAAAGTTGACCTTTTTGTTTATGGGATGTGCATATATTTGATTCACATAACCAATACTATACCAAATAAACATGGTTCACACTTCATAATATTCGTTAACAAATCATAACCCAAACTCGCTATACTTGTGTTCAAAATATACAAATATATCGGTGCCTTTTTTGATTCTCTGGGTCAGATTCAGAATTTTAAAAAGAAAGAATATAATTTTAGACTGGGACAAAATTATAAAATGAGTAATAGAAAAAGAAAAAAATCAGCAAATTAATCCAGTCCAAGATTAAAAATAAAGAAAAAGATTCAAAACTCTTAGAAGAAAATTTGAATCAAAGATAAATTAAGAAACAAAAATGGACGTTTTACTAATTCTTGTTTAGATTGAGACGAGACCTAACGGAGTGTATTCAAACTAGTATTTTAAGTGATTTGAGTTTTTCTGAATTTTTTTTTATGATTTTGATGATTTTAAGGAAGTTGATATGATTTATTATAAAAAATTTTCAAATCCACCTAAAACCATGAGATTTTGATATATATATATATTTTTAACTAAATAAATTCTTTTAAATTCTTTTAAAATCATCAAAATCACATCCACAAACGGTTTTCAATAACAATATAATTAGGTAGATTTCATTAGTTTTTTTAAATCATTAGTTCAATAACATTGGATTTCATTAGATTTTTTAAAATCTATGAGTGAATAACATATGATTTGTAGATTTTTCACGAATCACTTAAAATATTAGTTTGAATACTCTCCAGGACATAAATATTCAATTTACTCACTATTAATTAGTGTGAATTTTTTCACAACATAAAATGGATCCTACCGAACTATAACAAAATTTATGTTATAGTACAATGCAGTCGAGATAAATAGTTAGAAGAGTCATTTGTGTTGAAAATCTCACATCCATAATCAAATGACTTCTAAAATATTATATCAAAGGAATTGATCAATTTACTTTATTTTTCTATATAATTATTCAATTTACTCATTACAAATTAATTTTGATTATGAATATTTTTTTTTTAAACGCGATTATGAATATTAACAAACCTAATAATCTGTATAAATATAACAGCCATAATACGAACTTGCTACAGCTATACATAGTTCACATATAAAACATTAATATTCTAAACTAAACTTACTCTTGGGTTTAGTCCGTCGATCTTATTGTGAGGCATGACGTTTGATTTTTGTAAACAATTTCTATTAACCAAGTTTTGGAGTTCAGAGTTCGTAGCTTGTTCTATAATATAGTCTATAACCTTTTTCACTATTCTATAACCCCTGTTGCTAGTTGCTATAAACAGTGTACCATGCATAGCTTTTTGATGAAGAAATTGATCAATCCAAATGTCAACCTCAACCAGTCAATAAGGCTGCAACACGGCGTAAGCGGAGAAACACATAATGCCACATTCAACAAGTTAAGTGCGTTAACGTAAACACCGAGCGTCCAAAGAATCTTTTGGGCATGTCTCGATGGCGGAAGCGCTTGAGATTGGCTATTTGGTTTGTAAGAAGACGATGGTGGACGATGGGAGGGGGCGGCTTTCGTTAGGGAAAAGAAGACGATGGTGAACGATGTTGAAGGCAAGGTAAAATGGCAAGAGAGTTTCTAAAGAGCCATTTTTCTTAGCCTTGAAATTATATTTGTAGAATTAGGTATTGATCTGACATGATCTTATTGATTTAGGTGACAACTTTATTTATACATGTTAGGGTTTACACAAACTGTCATTGGCATAAATTACACGCTAAAAGCCCAACATACTAAACCCATCATATAACCCTAATACTTCTCCTCACGTTGGTGAGAAGGTCTTGAACACCCAACTTGACTTGATCTTATTGATTTAGGTGACAACTTTATTTATGCATATGTATCTAGGGTTTACACAAACCGTCAATTGACATAAATAACACGCTAAAGGCCCAACATACTAAACCCATCATATAACCCTAATAATATTGGAGTGTTGTTTATGCTTGAGATTGATGAAGAAGATATTGAGAGTGTATTGGTCAGTATTAATATGATAAGTGGGCTGGTTTGAGTAAGTAAGTAAATCAGTAATAAGACTGTATTACAGTAGTTCTACTAATTAAATACAACTTAGGGTTATAATAATTAACAAGGATATATGTATGTAAATACCAAAATGATCAAGAATATGTATGCATGTGTGCCGACCATGTGGTTAGCCCTAGCGCCTAGGATATTTTTAGCTGGCGATCTGAAGTAAAGCATTTGGAACGCAATGTCAAGTATATAGTTTCCAATAGGGATTTTTAATTTGTTATTTTAAAATTAAATTATTAATCATATTCGAAAGACACAGTTACAAAGAAGAGATATAGGAACAGTGAAGAAAAGGAGTACAAACTTTCCGATTACACACGTAAACCCGTTATCCATTATTGCATGAGAACGTACGTTCATTTTAAACAATACAAAAAAATACAAAAAGATTAAAAAAAAAAAATCACCGTACATAAAACAAAAGATAAGACAATAGGTTCCACAATTCATAAAGTGTATGATTCATTTATTTTATAGGTACGTTATAAGTATTTAAACTTACGCGCACTGGAAATTCGTTGGAGCTTTTCTACCGCAAACATTGAGGAGTATGCTGAGATCGATGGGAAGGTTAATGTTGATTCCAAGAATGTTAACCTTGAGCAAAGTGCAGAGGCAGACTGCAGCCTCAAGGTCAGCCAAACCTTGGATGAGAGAGCAGCATGGCTTTACAGGTGGGTTTCCCAATGTTAGGTCCACTAGCTTGAGCACATTGGCGCAAACACCGAGCTGTAGGGAATCTCTAGGACAAGTCCCTGAGCTTGGGGTGGTTGGCGTAGTTGGGGTGGTTGGCGTAGTTGGGGTGGGGAGGCACTTGGAACATGTTGCAGAGGTGTAAGTGAAAAAGAGGAGATTGAGAGAAAGGAAGAGTGCAAGGGAGGTTCTTGGAGCCATTTGTTTGTGGAGTTAAAAAGGCTCAAGAAGTCGTAGTGCGTTTAAGTTTCTTCGAGATTGGTGGAGAAAAATGTAAATGTTTAGTGGGTATTTATAGGCTTTTTCATTAGATGTGAAGGTTTAATTGATAATTTGTCTTTATTAGGAAATTAATGACTATTTATTTTATAGGTTTGATTTGATTATTAAAGAACACTTAATTGTCATCATTGTTCAAATTAGTTGGTAATCTCTATGGGTATTCACGGTTCTAATTTTAATTAGCAACTTAGTTGGTGGTAAGAAATTATATATCCATAAAAAAAATTCGGTGGTTGATGTCGATCCTCTAAACTAATTAACTAGGCAACTCCCAAATAATTACGAATTATATCAATATATGTACGAGCCTTCACGATTATCAAAAGTATTAATAAATCTATCAATTTTGTTTTAGAAATTAATTGTGCAAAGTCTCATAAACTGGATATCACCCTTGTAATCTAATACTATATCCGAATATACGTGCCCTCTTTGATAACGAAATTATACGACTTGTTGAAAAAACTTTATTCTTTTGAAGCATAATCAAATCCCAAACTTATCATCTTGCTTGAACTACCTTATACATATTACATGTGGTTGTTTACTATTTCAAAACATGTGCATTTTTCCAATTAGAATACATACACATTTTTATTATTATTGTTAATACTAAATATATATATATATATATGACCGTGGACATCCTAAAAACATTTTAGGCTCAAAGACTAATCCTACAAAGTTTTGCATTCTGATACACATTCAGAAATATTCCAAATTTAAACCACGGCCAGATGGCCAAGGTGACTCGAACCCAAGAACCATGGCGACTTGATTCTTCTTCTTTTTTTTTACCCAGAAGTTTTTTTTATCGTTTTAATTTATTATGTAATGTAAATTATGAGAATTGTTACTTACTACTGATAATTTTCTCTGACTCTATTAGATTCACCACATATTACACTTATTTCTTTGATAGACGATGTTTTTTTTCTCCTCTATGCGTAGAATCACGGCATATGGCTCTAATTGTGCTTTATTGGAGATTTCATGTAAACTTGTCTCTTAAATCAACAGACTAATTAATAAATCGCATTATATGGGTGTCAAACCCGAGAATTCTTGATATAAAAGCATTAATCAACCCTTGGTCCCATTATATGGGTGTCAAACCCGAGAATTCTTGATATAAAAGCATTAATCAACCCTTGGTCCAAGGGAACTTCCACTAACCAAGAGGTTATGTGCCAAACTTCCATACATCCTTTTTACTTATTTTATACTCTTTCCGTTCTAATTTAGTTGTCTAGGATTTAATTTTTGTTTCATATTAGTTGTCGTTTTAGATTTTCAATGCAGATGTTTGATGAATATTCCAATCTTATCCCTGCTGCTTTAAAGTTTCAACCAATGAAAAAATTATAAAATATATTAATGAAGGGCAAAACATAAAATTTAATAGTTTCCTTAATTTGTGTGCAAAAACCTTAAACGACAGTTAAACTAGAACGGAGGGAGTATATTATGTTTGTAAAGAACAATATTCAGAGCTATTAGTAATTTAGTATAGCACCAAGTTATAAAAAATGTATCTAGTTTTCTTTTTCATAACTAGAAAACTTGAACATATTAAACGTTCGTTTCTATTATTAATAAAGTCGTAAATTAAATTAAGACAACTATTTGTGTGAGTTTTTTGGCACCCTCAATCAGCCAATATATTCAAGTAAGCACATCTAAAGACTAAAATGGAATGATTGTACTTTATTCCTTCACGCTTGTCCATGTGAACATATCTTATCCTTCAACAAATCCCTTTGTCACGGGCCAGACTTATATAACCATTATTTCTGAACCATCATTTACTCGCTACACATAATCTCACTCGCAGACAAAGTTTATGACGTTCATTTTCATGTGATAATTGTTTTAGTAATCTCAAATGGTTGGACTTACCAAATCATTCCGTATAATAGAGGTTACAGGATGGACAGATGGACTAGTTTGGATTTTTTTTTTTTTTTGGTTTAAAAGAAATATCCCTATCCAATAATTTCAGTGTTAGACTTGTCACAATTTATTATATGGTTTAACAAAAATTTGAAATTCATCTAACATTAAAATTTCTGGATACTATACGACCAATTGCAACTTAAGGTGTTCAAATAGATTCAATATTAAGGTGTTATAAAAACAAAATCGTCGTTGTTATATCTCTTTCGAATAATATGTTTCTATATTGAATGAGATGTACGTGGGATATATACTACTTTTATCCCTTTGCTGAATAAATAACAAGTTTGGTGTATTTTATCATCTTCGATTATTAAATATGGTCGAACATGCCAAAATGTGGTTCACGGGTAGTAGCTGCTGGAGAGATCGAGAATTTAGTTATTCCCTTCAACAGGCTAGTAACAATATGATAATCATCATGCCATATAATTCTTTATAAAATTGATTGGTCGATTATATTCTAATTATCTTATTTTTTATAATGAATTCCTTTTTGATTAACTAGATAGTATTTCTAAAAGACGTGAAAAATGAAAGAAGTTGCTAGTAATAATATTTTGGTGATCATCTTCTTGTTGATTAAGGCGAAGTTAAATTTTACTGAACATAACAATTTTTATGTCACCAGGAGATTGAGTTATGTTTCCATCTGAAATCTTTCAGGTAATATAAAATAAGTAAATGTGTAGTAAATCTTTCTGTAATAATGGCATATAATCAATGATCAAATAGAATAATCAAGTGGAAACGAAGTTGAATATTTTTCTTTTTGAAAGTTGACCCGATATTAATGGGAAGTACAAAGATTTGATTCACATAAACGATCGATAGTAAAATACTATAAATATGATGCTTAGGTTTTCATGCATTTGACTATTTGTTACCAAAAAAACATGAACCGCACTTCATAATATTCGTTCACAAATAATAATCGAAACTCGCCACAACTTAATTAAGTTCACATATACAATGAAAGAAAGTGATGTTGTAGCTAGCTCTCATCGGGTTAGAATCTAAAAATGAAAAAAAAAAAAAGAATTTGAAATTAAGAAAAAATTGATTTTGAAGATCAAAGAAAGAACATAGGATTGATTTGATTTTGGAAATAGGCTCTTTTCTTGTAGCGTGTTCTTTCGAATTCTCGTCTGGTCAGAAATTTAAAATGAAAGAAAATGATTCTTTAATTAGTTCTCAACAGGTCAGAATTCAAAAGAGAGAAAAAGAAAGTGACTTAAATCCAGACTTTGATAAAATTTATTTCACAAATCAAATTAGGTGAGGTTATAAGAGCTAGTAATTATTCTTTTTAATCCTCGACGGGCTAATGAATCAGAATTTGAAATAAACGAAAAGATTAAAAAAAAATAAAGAAGAGAAATTGTGAATTCAAAAATTAAGTGTTTCAAGAATCTAATATTATTGGTTGGGACAAAAATCCTAAAGTTTAATCTATTCATTGTTAATAGGTTTTGAATCGGAAACACATACGTTCTAATATGGTGTTATAGTCCGACATATGCTAACCCAAATCAAACCAAAATAATGATCAATTTTTGACTTATTACGAATAGATTTTGATTTTATGATATTAAATATAGCGCTATATATAGTTCACATATTAATATTTATATTCTTGGTTAAAAAAACCATTTATATTAGTTAAGTACTCTTTTGTAGTTTCGTTTGAGATTTAACCAGCTTTTAGATTTGCCGTGCTTACAGGTAAGAGGAAAGGGCAATTGCCCTAAGCCACCAAAAATTAAAAATTTGTTAGGTCACATTTTTTTTCTATCTAGACTTATGTGTTTAAATTGATAAAATAAATGTGTATGTAAAGTGGGTTTTTTTGGTTTGAGCAGCCCATGACAATATTAATAAATCTAATATATAAGAAAATTTCTACACATGTTTTATACTCTAAATCTAATAACAATAATACTAATGGAAGATAATCTTATTGTATAAAGCTTAGTTTTTTCAGTTAGTAATTCATATAATCGCGACATGTGTCAAGTATATCGAGAATATTCTGACACATGTGAATATTTTAAATTTATAGAAAAATGAAAAAAATCCTAAAAATAAAAAGATTATAATTAATATTTTTGTAAAGTATGTAAAACCAAAAGTAATTTATTATATGACTAAATCTAATAGGAAATTTATCTATTAAATTACTAATTTTAATAGAAAAATATGCAATTAATAAGAAAAATATGTGCAATTAATAAGAAAAATATATGTACTTTAATTGCAATTATTATTTGTTATAAACATATAGTAAAAAGAAATTTATACAGAAAAGTGATTAAAATATACAAATTTCATGTGTTAAAATTAGTAATTAAAATAATATAAGAAAATTATGAGAATCAAAATAAAAGATTAATGTAATTTTCTTAAATTTTTCAATCGATGAATAATTTGATAGCATATTTAATATAATTTTATATAATTACATGGATGATTTAACTTATTTTTCTAATTTTAATATTTAGAATTTGTCGTATACGTGGGATTTAATCTTGTTAAGAATAAAGGAAACTACTCGTGGGTTTAAGAATAGTGATTAGTGAACAATTGATAACCTATTTTTCTCACGATTATTCACCATGTCTGTGTCGTCTACTCAACTCATAAACTTTTTTTGCTTCACCTTTCTTTAGCTATCATATCTATAAAAAGAGAATTGGTTTTAGAGCTTGATTATGTGAGTTTGGTGAATGATTTTTTAGGAGAAAATGATAGAAAAATTGTGGTTTAGAATATTTTTTCTTTCACCGTTATTGTCTTTAAAATATATATTTTTTTTATATTTCTAATAATAAAAGCCACATTTTATTTACCCGCTCTAAGCCACAATTTGCCTTAGTACGGCACTGAGTCCGATGAGGTCATTGTGAGGTCTGTCTTTAAAGGCAATTTCAAGTGTTTATAGTGTTTTGAACGACAGACTTAGCATTTGAAACGGTCGGCATTTTGGTAAATAACTTCTATTAAGCATGTTCTAGAGTTCAGAGTACGTAGCTTATTCTAAATAAGGATATATTACTACAGTTAACTTTCCATTAATTATTTTACCATAATTATCTTTCTATAGCTCATTCCCCGCACATACACTGTAGGTTGGTGAAGTTATTGAGAATTTGTATTAGGAAAAATGTCTAAAAAAACAAGAACTTTCATATTTGAGAAGAAAAAAAATAAGAATTTTCAAAATGTCATTTAAATTCTAAAGTTTTCGTTGACTTTTAAATAAAATAGTTAATTTTTGTTCACTTGACCATTTAAACCATAACATTAAGTTTTTGTTAAAACGATGATGACGAGGGGATTAACTTCCCGTTAAAATTTAATCTACGTTTTACTTAGATATATAGAAGTTGTTTATATACATTTATGAATATGTTGGTGTGGCCTACTGGTAATGTATATGTTACATTTTTATCTGAGTAAACTTTGTGTTCGATACGTAAGTGATGTAGTATTTTTTTTCTTTTTCTTTAGTTTGTTTCTCTAAGCCTAGCCCCAATACAGTGGAGACACAGTTGACCCCAACGCCAATTCCAAGTCGGATTTAGTCTCTTCCGGGGTCACATTGGGCCATATAGGGATCGAACCCTCGTTTCCTTGAACAATCGAAACATAAACATTACCGGTAGGCCACAACAACATTCACAAAAATGTATATTAACAATTTATCTATATATCTAATTAAATCGTAGATTGATATTTAATGGAGATTAAACTCCGTCATTATCGTTTTAACGGAAACTTAATGTCAAGCTTTAAATGGCCGAGTCAACTAAACTTAGTTATTTTATTTAAAAGTCAATAAAATTTTTAAGATTTAAAGGACACTTTGAAAGTTCATGTTTTTTTTGTTTTTGACATTTTTTCCAATTTGTATTAGTCGGTATTTATAGGGTGAGTGGGCAAATGAGTAACAAGACTGTGTTAGACTGAGTACTTAGGGTTATAACTTATAAGTATGATATATGTATGTAAAAGCAAAATGATCAATAATATGTATGTGTACCGACCATGTGGTAATAAGCCCTAGCAGGCGATCTGAAGGAACGAGTTTGCAACGAAGTGTGAAGTATACAGTTTCCAATATTGGGGCTCTTTCATTTGCTATGTTAAAATTTAATTATAATCAGAAGTGAAATTTTTGCCCAAAAAAAAAAAAGTAAGTGAATTTATTAATCGAGTTCGAAAGACACGGTTACAAAGAAGAGATGGAGGAACAATAAAGCAAAGGAGTACATATTTGCCGATAACACAGTCACAGACAAACCGATTATCCATTATTGCATGAGAACGTACGTTTATTTAAAACAGTTCAAGAAAAATACAAAAATAAAAATAATAATCACCTTAAATAAAACAAGAATTTAAGAAAGTAGATTCCAAGACTTCATAAGTATTCAACTTAGGCACACTGGAAGTTCGTTGGAGCTTTTCTACCACAAACATTAAGGAGTACGCTGAGATTGACGGGAAGGTTAATGTTGATTCCAAGAATGTTAACCTTGAGCAAAGTGCAGAGGCAGGCTGCAGCCTCAAGGTCAGCCAAGCCTTGGATGAGGGAGCAGCATGGCTTTACAGGTGGGTTTCCCAATGTTAAGTCAACTAGCTTGAGCACATTGGCGCAAACACCGAGCTGTAGAGAATCTTTAGGACAAGACCCTGTGCTTGGGGTGGTCGCAGAGGTGAGAGTGAAGAAGAGGAGGTTGAGGGAAAGGAAAAGTGCAAGGGAGGTTCTTGGAGCCATTTGTTTGTGGAGGTGAAAAGGCTCAAGAAGTAGTAGTGAGTTTAAGTTTGTTTGAGATTGATGGAGAGAAATGTTAAGCGTTTAGTGGGTATTTATAGTGTTTTCATTAGGAAAGAAATGTGAAGGTTTAATTAATAATCTATATACTTATTTAAGAAACCGTTTAAACAAATAACCCTACTCTATATAAAATATTACACAAAATGCCACTGTATTTTAATACAAAATATAATAACAGAATCTTAATATTAATTTGTTGTAACCTGAAAATGATTATCCAAAAAAATAGTAATTATTAATCTATTAGATTACAAGAAATTATTAATAAAATAATTTCGAAATTATTTAATAAAATAATAATAAAATTATTTCGAAATTATGTAATAAAATTAAACAGATTCTATTTATTGTTTCAAAAATCTTAGGAAATAATAACAAACTATTTAGAAAACTATAAAACTTAAATTTATTTATAAAACTAAGATTAAATATTTACATATCTAAATCATTTAATAATAACAAATATATATTAAAATTAGGATACAACATTGTTTATATTTTTAAAATATATCTATATAATTATTTAAGCTATGTTGTTAAAAATTTAATCAGTTCTGATGTGATATATTACGAAAATGCTATTATATTTTAATTATTCAAATAACTTACAAAAGAAAAGTTTAGATTTGTTTACAAAATAATAAAACTCTATTTATTGTTTCATAAATCTTAAAAAATAATAACAAACTATTTAATTGGCTAGAACTTAATTGTTTATACACAATATTCACTATATAAACAATACTAAGTGTATAATGTTGATAATATACATAACCTAATTGTAATTTTCACCTATAAAATTAATATATAACATGTTATTCCAATAACTTCAATTTGTAAATTTGGTATATTAAGATCTCTAAACACGATCACATCAATTTGTAATACTAAATCATGGGTCAATATATGTTTTGTTGGATTTTTTAGCTTTACCGAATGTATAATTAACGAATTTGATATTGCACCAAACCAAAATAGTAGTACCAACTACGGGTCGAAATCAGAGTATGACCTTAAGTAAATTAAATATATAATTTTATAAAATGTATAAAATTAATATATTTTCTATTATATTATTTTGTAACAAACAAATCCAAAATTACATAAATATTTGCTCACGCTGGTAACATTATTCTACAAAATATTAACGTGTATTTATGAGTCGGGTAATAAAACGGGTAATGAGACGGGTAACGGGATGCTAAAAAATTAAATTAATATCTGATACTCGATCATTATTCACGGATAATATAATTATTATACCCTTCACTCGATCCTAAAGCTGCGGGTACCTTTTTTCGGGACGGATACAAACCGAAAAATGGGTCGAATACGGGTATCGGTAGTAGTTTTCAGGCCTACCTATTAGTAGTTTAATATGAATCAAAACTCACCATATAGTACTATATTATATAACATGTAAATGAATGATACAACATAAACATAATATTAACAAATAACAAAATAAATAAAAAAATTTCCCGCGCTACCAGCGCGGGTTATTATCTAGTTTGTCTTTAATAGTGGATTAGTTGACTAATATCTTTTTATAGATATAGTTTGATTATTAAGGACAACTTACTTGTCATCAACTCATCATTGTTAGCTGGTAATCTCTAAGAGTATATATATCGTTCTAATTTTAATTAACAACTTAGTTGGTGACATGGGCCTTCACGATTATTAAAAGTATAATCAAATATACTGTTTTATTTCAGAAATTAATTGTGCAAAGTCTCACAAATTGGTTATCACCCTTATAACTTTATACTAGGATATATCCCGTGCTTAAAGCACGGGTCAACATTTTAAAAAAAAATTATAATATAATAATAAAAATTATTGTTTTATTTTATTTTTTAAATTTTTTTTATTTGAGATAATATTTAGTTTTAATCATTATGTTAATTTATTAATCTATTTGAATACTATTATTTTAGAATATTATAGTATTTTATTTTTGACGTATTATTACAGTTTTATATTGTTTATTTGTTGTATTTTCATCATATTTTGTGAAATATAAAATAGTAATTTTAATATTATAATTGTGAGTAAATAAAAATTAGTAATTTATCATCTATATAAATTTAATTTTACCAACCCGCCAATGTGGAAATTAAAACACATATTTTCATACATTGAGTAATATATCTTCGTTTAAAAAATTCAAATCACAACATATGCAGAAAAATATGCATTTTATTAATTATAAGTATTATATGAAAGTTCTAAACAATTTGTAAATAAAATAAAATAACAATGATAGGAGAATCATAATTTGAAATCTTAACAAAATCTTCGAATTTAGTTATTAAAAATAATTGTATTGTATACTTGGATATAAAATCTTAGTTTTTAAAATTCTGATTGGTTAATATATATTTTTTTAAAAAATAATTAGTAATTTCGTCCATAATTTATTAGAGAGAGAAAATATTATTTTAGATTTTTTTAGATTTTTTAATATTTGATATGTGAATGTTTTTTATTTTTAATTTAATTATATTTATTTAAATTAGTTAATTAAGCTTAATTAATTTTTTCTAATGGCAATTGAATGTAATTTTTTACACATTTTAAGGTTAGTTTTATATTTGTACTTCTCAATTAATATAGTAGGATTTGTACTTCTCAATTAATATAGTAGGATATCCAAATATCCATACCCAAATGACACGACTTGCTTGAAGTACCTTCTTTTTTATTATTATTATTTTAAAAAAAAAACTTAATTGTTTTGAAGCATAATACTTGTCATCATGTTTCTTTCTTGCTATTTATGAGATAAATTACCATCTAAAGCCTTAATTAGACATATATCATGTGGCTATTTCAAAACATGAGCAATTTTCTAATTAGAATACATAACTACTTATTATTATTATTATTATTATTATTATTATTATTATTATTATTATTATTATTATTATTATTATTATTATTATTATTATTATTATTATTATTATATAATATAGAGGTTTTATGCTGAATTTCCAAACATCCTTTTAGACTAAGGCCAACCTTTAATAATTTACGCGTATATTTTTTTGAATATAATGTTAAATTAGATTCAAAGAAAAAATAACGTTGGTAAAACTAGTGCAGCGTATATTTGATTACAAAAGCTAAAGATTTAGATAGAAAAAAAAAAAAGAAAACCACAAATCACAGCCTAGTACTCAACCATAAGAGCAAGCCCTCGTCGTACCTTTGGTCTCCCATCTGCTGAAGAGCTAAGAATTGATTTCGAATTTGTTGTTCTATGTGCTTTACTAGTTGGCCTGCAATAATTTACGCGTATTAGCTATCACTCTATTTTGTTTTCTTAAATTACATATTTTTATTATTTTTATTTTATTTAGAACGAGAACATGTTAATGATCTAATTCCAAAAGTCATTAGAACTAACAACCTTTAAATTTTTGCATGAGATTTTTACCAGTTGAGCTATACACTCTTGATCACACTTCTATTGCTACCTTAACATTTCTGTTCTTACCTTAATAAAGAACAATTATTCCGAGTGTAATTAGTATAGGACCAAGTTATAATTAAGCAAATATATTACGTACATTGCAAGTGTGTTTTGGGCACCCTCGGCCAATGTACTTAGCACATATAAAGACTAGAATGAAATTATTGTTCTTTAATCCTTCACGCTGTCCATATGAACATATCTTATCCTTCAACAGATTTCTATGTCACGGGGTAGATTTATATCACCATTATTTCCAAAACAACACTTAGTCTACACATAATCTCACACAAAGACAGAGTTTATGACTTCATCTTCATGTGATAATCGTTTAGTAATCTCAAATGGTGGGACGACCTATCAAATCATTACGTATAACAGATAGACTAGTTTGGATTTTTTTTTTTTTTTTGGGTTAAAATATAGAAATATCTCAAATGTATTTTTTCATTGTATAGACTTGCCCCACTTTATGAGATGGTTAAACACAAATTTGAGATAAAAAGGTCAATTTGATAGTTTGGAACAAAAAAAATCCAAACTGTAACACCTTGATTTCAGGAATTATGGTGATGCATGCAGAAAGATTTAAAAAATTGATTTGGTCATCTATATCGCTAAAATATACTTATCTTTTTGGTAAACTATTCCGGAAAAACTCCATAATTAAGCGTACTTGAATTACAACAATTTCAAAATGGGTGACTTTTCAAAAAGTGATTGTCGACACCGTATAAGTGATTCAAAGTTTGTAGGATCGGTAAAGAAGCTTTTAAAACCTTCCAAATGTAGCATACTCACCATCAGATCAGGGTGGATACACGGCCGATAGAAGACGTGAAGCAAATTAAGAAAGGTGGCAGTAGAGATGTTTCAAAAACTCACTTTGAGGTCTGTTTTCTATTTCCAAAATATTTCAGAAACAAAAACTCTTGTAAACACGTAAAGATGTTTACAAGCTCTAATTAGCACTATTTTTTTATTTGAAAACACGATAGAAACTCTCATTTCCGTTTGGGAATGCGAGGGAAAATTTTAACAAAAATTATTTAAAAATATTTTGATTTATGATACGTATAGTATATACTTGTGTACCTAAAAAACCTAACTAATTTAATTTAAGATACACATACAAGAATATATGATATTTAAAAGCCTATAATTGTGGATTTTAGAGTTTTAATATTTTTCTTTTAGTTAAACTATGTAATATTTATAGTTTTAGATTTACTTGTTGTATTAAACATTTTTTCTTTATCATGGTTTGATGTTTGGTTATTTAGGATATATATATCCCCTATATAATATTACAGAAGTACACAAACTTTTTTGTAGACTATATAATATTTATAGGTTGGTTATAAAATAGGTTAGAGATTAAATATAAGTTGTTTACATAAAAAAGTTATTGATTAATTGGTCAATCCGTAAGCTATATGAATACAATTAAGAATATCATAAAGAATCCTCTTAAAGAGAATATCCCAATGATTTATACAATTTACAAAAATAAAATCTGTATTATTCCATGTATTGTTACACCATATATACTGTTAGGCATAAAAATATACGGTTATGCGTAAAAATAAATAAAATCTTGGCAATTAATCATATTTAATCGTGATTTCTGAAATTTTATTGTGCAGTTCAAAATAAAAGCTTACCTAACACCCTTTCAAACTTTTAATATAAATTATTCAGATCTCAATTTACCAAAATACATCGCTCATATTCATACAAAAAAAAATGACAATCGTTTCTCAGTTTACAATGCTAAACCGTCTGAAACTCTACAAAAATTCATGGTGTACTGCAAGTTAAAATATTACAGGACGGAGTTATATGATTTTACGTGTTTGAGTAGATACTAATATAAATCTAAAATTTCATTAATTCGTTGCTACACGGGTAAAACATCATTTCATTATTTTGCTAATAATATAAATATTAAATTAATAGACATATCTAATTAAGTTGATTAAATTAATATTGTAGCAAAAAGTTAATATGCGGTCTATTGTGGGTTAAATCGTAGAATTAACAATCAAAATACAATATATAATTTTAAACACTAAACAATTCAAAAAAAATTAACAAACAATTTTTTATATCAAATTAATTCGTAGTATACCGCGGGTCAAAATCTATACAAAATATATGTTCTTTCCATAAGTCATATTCAACATATGATTTAATAGCATAATTTTTCATCAAAAAAAGAAAAAAAAACACTTTTAAAACAAATAAAACAATCACGTATATGATGCTTTAAATAAAAATTACAAAACAAACAAAACAAATTTCAATCTCTGATCTAGCACGGTCCATCTAAATATGATTTTTGCATAATGTTTTAACAACAACTTTTTACAAACAATCACATAAATTATATTTTATATAAAAATTATATAAAAGAAATTTCAATTTGTGCTATAGCACGAGTCCTAATCTAGTATATATATATATATATATATATATATATATAATGTTATAGATATACATTTCTAAAACGTATCATTGTTCTAATTTCATAAAAAAATAGTTTTCGTTAACTTTTGAAATTTTCAATGTCTTATATCCATTTCTGTTTTCATGCAATATAGTTTACATATGCGAAAGTTGCAACTACGGTAGGACAGCCATGCCCAATATGGATTGTTATAAAAATAATTGCAAGAACTAAAATCAAAATTTATTCAATATTGAGTTGTAATAACGATCAAATCATTGTTGTTATTTCTATTCCGGATATAATATGTTTCTATATTGAATGAGATGTATGTGCGAGATCCTACTATTTTATCCTTTTGCTGAATAAATAACTTATTGTTTCGTGTATAGTGGTGTCTATCTTGTCATATTTGGATTATAAAATACGGTCGAATTACATGCCAAAATGTGGTTCACGGGTAGTAGCTAGCTACAGCCTATAGGAGAGATGGAGAATGTAGTTATTCCTTCGACAGGCTAGTAACAATATGATAATCATCATGCCATATTATTCTTTTTTTAATAAATTGATCAATTGATTGGTCAATTATATTCTTTTTTCTTCTAATAATGAATTTCTCTTTAGTTAACTACATAGTAGTTCTAAAAGAAGTGAAAAATGAAAAAAGTTGGTATGGTTCAAATAGTTTAAACCAAGTAATATGTTGTGGTGAATGCATGGTGATTATCGTCTTCTTGTCTCTTAAGAAAATCCTATCAAAAGGCAAAGTTATTTTTATGTTTAAGTTACCATATGGTTATAGGAGATTAACAAATGTTTCCATATGAATTCTTTCAGTTAATAGAAGATAAGTAAAAAGATGCGTACAATATAAATTTTAAAACATATTTCTGTACAATATAAAACCTAGAAAATCAATGATCAAAAACAATCATCAAGTTACAACGAAGTTGAACTTTTTCTGTATATTTTTCTTTTTGAGTGAAAGTTGACCCGAAATTCATGGGATGTGCAACGATTTGATTCACATAAACGATAGTACAAAATAAATTATGATGCTTAGGTTTTCAGAGATGTTACTTGTTACCAAAAAATCATGCTTCGCATTTCATAATATTCGTTAACAAATCATAATTAACCCAAACTCGCCCACAACGTAAGTTCAGATATTCAATAGAGTATTGGTGTTCATTTGAATTCTCATCAGGTCAGAAATTTAAGGTGAAAGAAAATAAGTCTTAGTTCCCAACAGGTCAGAATTCAAATATGAAAGAAAAATAATTTTAAAAACTAAAAAAAAAATGAAATTCGAAAACCAGAAAGAAAGATATAATTTAGATCCAAACTTTGATAAAATTTAATTCACAAATCAAATCACGTCAGGTTAAAAGAGCTAGTAATTATTCATTGGTTTTGAATCAGAAATTCATATAGTGTTATAGTTTGACATATGCTAACCCATATCAAACAGAAATTTCCTAACCCAAAATTAATTCAATCGGTTGAAACTGATCTTACCAAACTGAACCAAACTTAGTGTTATAATTCTGGCGAGGTTATAGCTTGAAGAGACTCCTAAAATATTATATAAAAAACAATAATCAATTTATTGATTACTAATAGATTTTGACTATGAAACTTATAAAGCAAACAATATGTATAAATACTACAATCATAATCCAAACTCCCTACCCTACATGTGTATATATAGTTCACATATAAAACATTCATATGCTCAAGTTAATTTACTCTTTTTTTTTCTTTTTTTTTTGGTAAAACGTTAATTTACTCTTCGTTTGAGGTTTAATCGGCTTTTGGGTTTAGTCCGTCGATCTTATTGTGAGGTCCGACTTTAAAATCAAAGATGCGTACCAACTGAAAATAATTCGCATTTTGGTAACTTCTATGTAGAAGTTCAGAGTACGTAGCTTATTCTAAATAAGATAATACTAATTACTATAGTTTAGTACCTTTTCACTATTTATCATAATTATCTTTCTATATATAGCTCATTCCTCGCACGTACGTGTTGCTAGTTGCTATAAACAATGCATGGCTTTCTGATGCAGAATTAAATAATCCCTGATTAGTGTTTGTATGTATATTCCTCTTAATATTAGTACAGTTCATTTACTCTGAATAATCCTAAATGCACGTGTGCATGAACAAATCCAATACTCACGGACCCGATTAAAGTTATTTTCCCCTACATTGTTTTGATTAAAAACGGAGCAAACATAGTTTGTAACACTTAAACAAAAGCATTATTTTATTATCAAGACAAATGAAATAAATTACAACAACACAAACCCATATTTCTTGATGAGGATCTTTCTCTTTTTTCATGCACCAAATCAAATAAACAGAAAACACAAAAAAAAAACAAAAAAAAAGGAAAGGAATACAATTTAACGTTCGAGCACATTTCATGCATACCCAACAAATTCAGGATTAAGAAAATTTAAATTAAGGGCATTGGAAGCCACGTGGAGCCTTTCTGCTGCAAACATTGAGGAGCAAGCTGAGGTTGATTGGAAGGTTAATGTTGATGCCGAGAATGCTGGCTTTAAGCGCGGTACAAAGACACACTGCTGCTTCAAGATCAACCAAACCGTCAATGAGGCTGCAACACGGCTTAACCGGAGGAGCACCTAATGTCACATTCACCAGGTTGAGCGCCTGAACACAAACACCGAGCTTCAAAGCATCTTTTGGGCATGTCTCGATGGCAGGAGGGCTGCTTGGGGTTGGCTTCGGTTTGTTAGAAAATGATGGTGGACAACCGGAGCGGGTGGCTTCGGTTAAGGCGAAGAAGAGGATGTTCAGGACAAGGAAAATGGCGAGAGAGTTTCTAAGAGCCATTTTGCTTAGCCTTGAATGAAGATCGGAGTGTTGTTTATGCTTGAGATTGGTGAAGATATCGAGGGTGTATGAGTCGGTATTTATAGGGTAAGTGGAGTAGTTTGAGTAAAGAATCAAATGAGTAAGACGATTGTATTAGTGCGACTATATATTCAAATGCAACTTAGGATTATAATAATGATTTATGTATGTAAAACCAAAATGATCAAGAATATGTATGTACCGACCATGTGAAAAGCCCTAGCCCCTAGATTATTTTAGCTGGCGATCTGAAGTAAAGAGTTTGGAACGAAGTGTGAGTGTACAGCTTCCAACGGGGCTTCTTGATTTGTTCTGTTAAAATTATACTAGTAAAGTGTAAAGTTTTATAATTAATCATTTTTTAAACTACGACAACTTGTTAGGTTGGGAAATTTTTATATACAAATCGGTGGATAAATTATTTGTAAGAAATAGAAGTACGTAGGGTGAAAAAAGTATTCTTTAAAAATAGTGACACCATTAATATATATCATACTTCATTGGAGTGGTTATTTTTTTCATATCTCACTAAATCGTTAATTCTTATTTAGTAATTTTTCATCTTAAAGAAAAACTACAGATTAATATTATGAAATCAAATGTTTATAAATAATATATCATCGTCATTACTCTTAATATTAATCATCGTCATTACACTTAGTTTGGCAAAAAAATTATAAATAATATATCAAATCGAAATCTTTGCTAAGAAGAGTCAAAAATTCACTTCGATTTGTAGAAATATATAAAACTAGAAAACTTCAAAATATAATAAACTAGAATAGGTCAGTGTATTATTGCGAATATAAGAAAAATATGTAAAATTTTAAGTTGTATACAAAATATTAATTTTATTTTATTTGAATTTTTTTAAACCGGATTTAGAGTTCACACACTCCATCTTGCAATACAATTTCTTTGTATATTATATAACAATAAAATTAGATTTTAATTATATGCACTCAATCCCAATGAGTAACATTTATAATTTTCATATCAAAAAAATGTGCATTGTATTAAATTTATATCTTACTTAATATTTTTAAAAATTTAAAAATTAATAAAACATATTTATCAAAGAAAAACACTGAGAACTAATTTTATCTCATATTTGAAAAAAAAAATATCTTAAATATATAAGTTTCAGATTTTGTAATCTCATACGTAATAGTTATACTATTTGTCCAACTAATTTTAAATAAAACTATACTAACGTTATCATAATTAATCAAAAATTTAAAGACGTTATTATGAGAAAAGTTATTTGTTTATGTAAAGGTGAGTATCTACCATCCTTTTTCTTTTAAGATTAATAATTGACAGTATAATTTATTTAATTATGGTATTTTAGTAATTAATTGTATATATATTTTTAATTCTTTTTCTTATAGAATTAGTAATTTAAAATTAAAATTAGTATTATATTTTTTTTAACGGCAAATTAATATATATGATATCAAAACGAGTTTATACAATACAGAAGCAAATCAAATACAACGGACAGGGTTAGTAGCTTCATCAAAGATTTCAGCACATATGACTTCGTTGATATCCTTTGTAGTAGCTAGTTTTGATCCACGCTTTAACCATAACAAAATATGGGCATGAGGTAGACCTCTTTTTTGAAACTCGATCGTATATATCACTGTTTGAGAAAAATATAAAAGGAGATGGATAAGGATAAAAATACAATTGTGAACATGATCACTTATAAAAAAAAAATTAGATGTAGGTTACCTGCGATTGATGGACCAAAAAGGTTTTTGTTATGGATGTCAAAGATGAGATTATCTAATTTCATCTTGCATATTCGAGAGATCACGTCAGGCGTGTCTTCCGGCTTTAGGGCCCTTGCTTGTAAGTGTCTTGTAATCTCTGGCCATTTAGGATTGCAAGTGAATGTAATGAATAAACTCGGATACCCAATGTTTTGACAAACTGCCATTGCGTCCTTGTATTTTTCTTGCATATATCGTGCACCTCCCACAAAACTTGATGGTAAGAGATTTCGCTTCCCGCACTTATCAGCATCTTGGTTTCCACTCGCTGCAGAAGCTGCAATGTTTTTGTACTTATCTGCCCGCAATAACTTTTGGTTTAGTCTAAGATATCCTATTCTTTCAGCTTCGATCATTGTAAATCCATCAACCAAAAACTGCTAAAAGAGTTTCCCGGAATGCAGCAAAGGATTAAACTGACCATAACTGATGCGACCCGAGGACACGGTCACGGTACGGTCGTGGTACGGACGCGGCTTGAGCTCTCGGCCAACTTTCAGTCGGTGAATCTTTCCTCGGCCGAGGTTCTGGGCTTCGGATCTAGGAGAGAATCAAACGAGGGAAACGGAGTTTGAAGGAATTCAAACGAGCCGTTCGGGAGATACTTCGGGAAGCCACGAACGGTTCAATCGGACAGTACGGATGCGGAACGAGCGGGTGGACGTCTTCGAAGGAAATGATAGCGGGAACGATTTGAGGTGGTTCGAGGGGGCTCGAGAAAGATGAAAGAGGACTCGAGCTTAAGAAGAGGACAGATGGAAACGAGGTGAGGGAAAATACGGATGGATCGATTGACGACACAAGAGGTTTGGCTCTCCTCTTGATACGGTCGCTAACAAGGGCGAACCCGGTTCGCGACTTGTTAGGGTTTTCTCAAGGTTCAATCCCGGATTGAAGAAAGAGAAGAGTGAGACAAGTTTCAAGAATCTCTCTTGAGGAAAAGTTTTATTTTCATACAAGTCTAAGGAGGAACAAGGGCTTAAGGAGAGTTTAAATAGCTAGGTCTAGATAGGAGCTTAAGGACACGCGGATTCATCTTGATCCGCACATCGTCCTTTTGACGTGTCCCCTTTACAAAGAGAACACATCGCCACCTTTTGACTAACACGCTTAGCCACAAACACTCTCCAACGTTCACAAACATAGGATCAAAAGAGAATATTCTCAAGTTCAAAATTAAACCAAAAATAAGAGGGAAAGAGAGATAACCGCCTTGGCCTTGCGCGTGAAGCAACTTAGCCTTTAGGCGTTTTGCGTTTAGCTCCATGCCTCGTTAAAACCTCCTCCGGTAAACCCATTGGGACAAACCCGGAGTGAGGAAAAAGAGTACACTTCCTCGCTTAACGACTTGACCGTCTTCACTCTTGGGTAAGAGTGAAGACTAAGCGGACTGAGCCTTCGGAGTCTTCGTTGGGTGGCTGGTGTCGGACGTAGGTTCGGACAAATAGGTTGAGCCGCTGTTTGGCCGCCTTTGCTGAGCTCTTGGAACGTGTGGTGGCTCCGGGAAGGATCGTTGGAGCCTTGGCCACGTTTGAAGAGGTTGCCCTGGTCGCGTCCGATGCGTCTTGGTCAGGCGTCTCGGTCGCGTCCGGCGTGTCTTGGTCTTCTTGGCTGAGGTCGCGTCCTGCGATCACATCATTCCCTCCCCCTTGAAAAGGTTTTGTCCCCAAAACATCTTCGTCTTCACCTACATCAAACGGAACGAGGTCAGTGACATTGAATGAGGTGGATGTACCAAACTCACCTGGAAGCTCAAGTCGGTAGGCGTTATCGTTGATCTTCTCGATGACTCGGAATGGGCCATCTCCTCGCGGGCTGAGCTTGTCCTTGCGTTTCTGCTGGAACCTCTCCGGCCTTAAGTGTAACCAGACCCAATCACCAGGTTTGAACAGCATCGGTTTACGTCCTCGGTTGAGGAAGCGTGCATACTGCTCGTTCCTTCGCTCTATGTTGGCTCGGACCTCCTCGTGCAAAGCCTTGACCATTTCTGCTCGTGCGACTCCGTCTTGATTCTCGGCTTCATTCGGTGGTATAGGGAGGAGATCCAGGGGCGTCAAAGGCTTGAATCCGTATGCGACCTCGAATGGCGACCTTTTCGTAGCTGAATGCACCGCTTGGTTGTATGCAAACTCGATGATCGGAATGCACTCGAGCCAGGAGCCTTTGTTGCTGGCGATAGCTGTGCGGAGTAAGGCGCCTATTGATCTGTTGACGACCTCCGTTTGGCCGTCGGTCTGAGGGTGAGCCGCGGTGGAGTACAGTAACTTCGTCCCGAGCTTGCGCCAAATAGTTCGCCAGAAGTGACCAAGGAACTTGGGATCCCGATCGGATATGATGGTGCGCGGAACGCCATGAAGCCTTACGACCTGACTAAAGAACAAGTTCGCCAATTGCACAGCATCATTGTTCTTATTGCATGGAATGAAGTGAGCCATCTTCGAGAACCTATCAACAACCACCATGATACTATCTTTATGCGCCAAGAGGGGTAGGCCGAGGATGAAATCCATGGAGAGATCGATCCATGGTGCGGTGGACACGGGCAAAGGCATGTAGAGGCCATGCGGGTGAGTTGTCGACTTGGAGGTGCGACAAACTATGCAACGGCCGACGTGCTTCTCTACCATACTTCGCATCTTTGGCCAGTAAAAATGCTCCTTGAGCACGGCCAAGGTCTTGGTGATGCCAAAATGACCCGCTAAACCTCCACTATGGGCTTCACGAACTAGCAACTCCCGGATAGAACCATTTGGTATACACAGCCTTCGACCTCTGAACAGGAAACCCTCGTGAATGTAGAACTCGGTGTAGATTCCCTTCCCATGGTTCTGGAAGCAATCTCCAAACTCAGCATCTCCAGCATAAGCATCTTTGATGCTTTCAAAACCCAATACTCGCGCGTCCATTGTGGTGATTAGTGCATGCCGTCTCGACAAGGCGTCGGCGACTACGTTCTCCTTGCCCTTCTTGTACTTAATGACGTATGGAAACGACTTAATGAACTCCAACCATTTCGCATGACGTCTCTTGAGGTTGGTCTGGCCGCGGAGGTGCTTGAGAGTTTCGTGATCGGTGTGAATCACAAACTCTCTTGCCAATAAATAATGTTGCCAAACCTCCATGGCACGAACGAGAGCGTATAACTCCTTGTCATACGTCGGGTAATTGAGCGTGGCTCCACTAAGCTTCTCACTAAAGTACGCCACCGGTTTGCCTCCTTGAGTCAGGACAGCTCCGACCCCGACTCCCGACGCATCGCACTCGACTTCAAAAGTTTTGTTGAAGTCGGGCAATGTAAGCAAGGGTGCTTGCGTGAGGCGTTTCTTGAGCTCGGTGAACGCCTTGTCTTGTTCCTCTCCACATCGAAACTCGCTATTCTTCTTGATCACGGAGGTGAGAGGCGCGGCGATCGTACTGAAGTCTCGCACAAACCTCCGGTAAAAACTGGCTAGGCTGTGGAACGACCGGACTTGAGTGATGCTCGTTGGCGTGGGCAACTCCTCTATTGCGCGTATCTTCTCTCCATCGACCTTAAGGCCCTGCGAACTCACAACAAAAGACCAATTCATTAGCAGCAAACACGCACTTTTTCAAGTTTGCGTAGAGTTGCTCTTCGCGGAGAGTAAGCAAGACAGCCTCTAGGTGTTTAACATGATCAGTCAAGCTAGCGCTATATACCAATATATCATCAAAATAAACCACTACGAATTTATTGATAAACGACCTCAAAACATGGTTCATAAGACGCATAAAGGTCGAGTGGGCGTTAGAAAGACCGAATGGCATTACCAGCCATTCGTACAAACCCTGTTTTGTCTTGAAGGCCGTTTTCCACTCGTCTCCCTTCTTCATTCGAACTTGGTGGTAACCGCTCTTCAAATCGATCTTGGAGAAGATGCTGGTGCCACTAAGCTCATCCAGCATATCATCGAGGCACGGAATGGGATGGCGGTATTTGATAGTGATGTTGTTGAAGGATCGACAGTCAACGCACATCCTCCATGATCCGTCTTTCTTCGGAACTAGGAGCACTGGCACGGCACACGGAATTAAGCTCTCTCGGACGTAACCTTGCGCCATAAGTTCTTTGACTTGTCGTTCAAGCTCCTTCGCCTCTTCGGGGTTGACACGGTAGGCTGGCCGGTTGGGAAGCTGCGCTCCTGGAACTAGATCGATCTGATGCTCGATGCCTCTGATCGGTGGTAGGCCTTCGGGGAGTTCTTCGGGGAACACATCGGCGAAACGCTTGAGGACGCCGTGTATGACCTCCGGTAAGGCCTCTAGAGAACCATCAAGACCTGAAAGCAATGCATCTCGAAACAACATCAAAATCACTTGGGCTGAGTCCTTAAGGGACTTTCTAACATCACCATACTGAATCAGGAAATTCTTTTTATCGTTCGAGTCTTTAGACAACTTGTCTTGCATTTCATGTACTTGCGTGGGGCTCAAGGGTTTCAAGCAAATACGTTTGTTGTCATGAACGAAAAAGTATTGGTTAGTATGGCCGCAGTGTGTGGTGCGCTTATCAAACTGCCATGGGCGCCCCAATAAGAGGTGGCTAGCTTGCATAGGCACCACATCACAAAGAACTTGATCCTTATACGGACCGATACTGAATGGGACCGTGACTTGTTCCTTTACTTGGATCACGGTCTTATCATTTAACCATCTCAAGCGATAAGGGCGAGGGTGGTTTGTGGTTTCAAGAGAAAGTTTCTTGACAAGACTGGAACTTGCCACGTTAGTGCAAGAACCTCCATCTATGATCAAGCCACAAACGCGACCACTTACAGTGCATCTCGTGTGGAAAATGTTGTCACGTTGGTTGGCGTCATCAGTGGCTACACCGGCGTTCAGGATGCGGCGTATCATGAGCAGTTCTCCAACCTCGGGTTCCGCAACAGCTTCTTCCAGCTCAGCTTCTTCTCGCACAATCTCTTCGGTGGCCTCATCGTCGAACTCGATCTCGTCAGCCTCGGTCAGTATCATGGTCCGTGCGTTCGGACAATCACGAGCGTAATGGCCTCTCCCTTGACACTTGAAACATACAATGTCGCGGCTCCGGACGTCGGTGGTGTTGCGTCGCGGATCTTGGCGCTCATTGGTGGACGGTTCCCTAGGTTTGAATCTCGAGTCCGCGCTGGTCGCCTTTGGCTTTTCCGGCATTCGGTTTGATGGCGACGCGTTAGGAGTCCAATTGGTAGTCCCTTGAGTTCGGCCACGAGGCGCAGTGGCGCTCTTCTTCTTGATTTGATTTTCAATTTGCACCGAGAGATGCAATAACTCCTCAAAGGTTTGATAGGGTTGGCGCTCGACCTTGCGTGCAATGCGTTCTTGCAATCCGTCTAAGAACTGGGCCATGAGTGATTCTTCGGAGTCATCAACATGCAACCGGTTGCGCAAGTGTTCAAATTCTTCGTAATACTCCTCCACGTTCCGTGCGCCTTGCGTTAGTCGCCGAAACTTCTTCTGGAGCTCGCGGTGGTAGTATGGAGGCACGTAGCGCCTTCGCATCTCTGCTTTCAAGACCTCCCAAACAGTGATAGGTCGGTCGCGGTTGCGTCGTTGTTCAGCTTCCAGTCGATCCCACCAGGTAAGGGCGTGATCGGTGAATTGTGCCACCGCATATTGGACCTTTCGTAGCTCCGGATAGGCATGGCACGAGTATAAGTGGTCCATGCGACTTTCCCATTCAAGATAGGCCTCGGGGTCTGACTTGCCTGCGAACGTTGGTGGGACCATCTTGTGGTTCGGCTCGTAACGTCTTGGGCCTTCGTCGTCTTGATCGTCACAGCGGTGTCGTCGTCTAGGCCTCGGTTCAAAGTCCTCATCGGACTGATCACTTGCCGGCTCGCGTCGTGGTCGCCTCGCGGGTAACGGATCTTCGCGAGGAGGATTCATAAGTTCAATCCTCGTGAGGCGATCAGCTAGTTGCTCTAGGCCGGTTCGTAATGCGGTGAGGGTGACACCAATCTCTGGTGGCGCTGGTGGAACTTCTTCGGCCATCGTACGGACTGGTTGTTGGTGATGTGGCGTGGCTCCGCGGTATAAGTTTGAATTTAAACCTCGCAAAAGAATACCACACGTGAGTCTCACACGCTCAAGAGGACCACACAAAGATTCGTTTCACTAACAATGATTGAGGACAGCTATGACACATGCAATCCTATGACTAAAACAAATAAAGCAAAAGCAAAAGTAAAAGTGCTATGCGACAAGAATTGCTTTATGCCTAAGATCGGAAACACAAAAATAAAACGCGTAACTAGCTTTATGGATCCAAAAGTGAACTCGCAAGAACACAAAGGAACAGAGATATGAACACGAAGAACTAATGCGAATTCTAACAACCTAAGCGAACGAAAGACAATCCTAAGCATGCACCAAATTAAACCAAAAAGAACAAGCGAGTCCTATGGAGCTAAAAGGTGCAAGCTTTAAACTCAAAGATTGAAACTTTAAAGGAACTGAGAGTTCTGGAAAGAAACAACCTCGTAGGAGCTTTGAAGCTCTGATACCAAGCTGATGCGACCCGAGGACACGGTCACGGTACGGTCGCGGCTTGAGCTCTCGGCCAACTTTCAGTCGGTGAATCTTTCCTCGGCCGAGGTTCTGGGCTTCGGATCTAGGAGAGAATCAAACGAGGGAAACGGAGTTTGAAGGATTTCAAACGAGCTGTTCGGGAGATACGTCGAGAAGCCACGAACGGTTCAATCGGACAGTACGGATGCGGAACGAGCGGGTGGACGTCTACGAGGGGAAGCGATAGCGGGGATGATTTGAGATGAATCGTGGGGAGCTCGAGAACCGAAGAAGGAGGACTCGAGTTTAAGAAGAGGACAGATGGAAACGAAGTGAGGGGAAATACGGATGGATCGAGTGACGACACAAGAGGTTTGGCTCTCCTCTTGATACGGTCTCCAACAAGGTCGAACCCGGTTCGAGGCTTGTTAGGGTTTTCTCAAGGTTCAATCCCGGATTGAAGGAAGAGAAGAGTGAGACAAGTTTCAAGAATCTCTCTTGAGGAAAAGTTTTATTTTCATACAAGTCTAAGGAGGAACAAGGGCTTAAGGAGAGTTTAAATAGCTAGGTCTAGATAGGAGCTTAAGGACACGCGGATTCATCTTGATCCGCACATCGTCCTTTTGACGTGTCCCCTTTACAAAGAGAACACATCGCCACCTTTTGACTAACACGCTTAGCCACAAACACTCTCCAACGTTCACAAACATAGGATCAAAAGAGAATATTCTCAAGTTCAAAATTAAACCAAAAATAAGAGGGAAAGAGAGATAACCGCCTTGGCCTTGCGCGTGAAGCAACTTAGCCTTTAGGCGTTTTGCGTTTAGCTCCATGCCTCGTTAAAACCTTCTCCGGTAAACCCATTGGGACAAACCCGGAGTGAGGAAAAAGAGTACACTTCCTCGCTTAACGACTTGACCGTCTTCACTCTTGGGTAAGAGTGAAGACTAAGCGGACTGAGCCTTCGGAGTCTTCGTGGGGTGGCTGGTGTTGGACGTAGGTTTGGACAAATAGGTTGAGCCGCTGTTTGGCCGCCTTTGCTGAGCTCTTGGAACGTGTGGTGGCTCCGGGAAGGATCGTTGGAGCCTTGGCCGCGTCTTGGCCAGGCGTCTCGGTCGCGTCCGGCGTATCTTGGTCTTCTTGGCTGAGGTCGCGTCCTGCGATCACATCAATAACGCTCAATGATTTTATAAGCAAAAAGCTCTCGCATGCTTACTCGAAACCGTGGGTTTCTCGATGTTGTTGTCGTCTTCTTAAGATGCAGATCAATATGGTAACCGTCTTCTCCATATGGAAACAAAAGAGGATACTGTAAAGGAAGATATGCAGGGTGAAGCTCACTAATCCTTGCCAATTGTTTAGTCTTTGTTTCCACAACAATATCTCTACCATCAAATTCAGTGTCAAAATCTCCAACAAATAATGCAGCAACTTCAGAACTTGTTGGGAGCGTATATGTCTTGTCATGAACATCACGACCAGAAATCAATACAATCTTAACATTACATGATTCTAATGAATCACCGAAACGATCCCTTGCAGTTATGAGTATCTTAGTGTATGGATTGCACTCATCTAGCATAGATTTGATTGCTTCGACAATATCATGTCTTAGTGTTCTGGATTCTGAAGTAGGTGTTCTTCGTTTTGAACTACAAAATTAAAGAAAGTGGATAGGTGATTCAAAACATTAGTACTTGGTATAATAATTGAAAGTGAAATAATATGATGAATATATTTCCACTGTTAAGATTTAGTTATCATAATTATCTGAAAGCTGATATTCTGTTGCTTAATTCATTTTCAGTATCAAATATATACAACTGTGCAAATGCAGGAGCAGTGCCTTCAAAAGGTAGCAAGCTGCCCATTTGATGGAAGTTCTGACCATGAAGTCGAAAGATATATGGTCCACGTCCGTTTTTAACTGATGCATCAATTTGTCCACCCATGGAAGTGAATGCAAACATGGAATTATATGGCCTTATGTTCTCTCTGAAGTTTATGCTTACACTGTCAATGCCAAACATCAGTCTGAAAAGGGTTGGAGGTAACATGGGAGGGNGCCGTGCATACAACACAATGAAAACTGCAGAGGTATTTGGTTTCTTCTTTTGTTTATACGTTCATTATACCACATCAAAGCATTACAATGCTGACACAAATAAACTGCATCGCCATAGTCCTCATAAGCTGTCACATAAGAGAAAATATTGAACGGTACTAAATTTAGTGTTGACGTAAAGTTGTTGTAAACATTGCATAAAAAATACAGCTTACATATTTGACTAATATATGATTGAGCTGGTATTTCAACTTGCTGAGTATTTGAGCTGCTACATATGTTTCTCCCTGCATTATTAATAATGAAGTTAGTATGAATATAACTATTACTTTAATCAAATATTTGAATAGGTTTACTGATTTTCCTATCTTCTGTGTGAATATTTGATGATAGCCATACTTCATGACTTGATTTTACTCGAATTCATACTTTAGTTGAGTTGTTTAGTAGAAAAGTGAAGTTAACTTACGGTTTGTAATATCACTTAGAGGCTGATTTGATTGACTATGTGTGGACGATGCAAAAGAGGAGGTACCACTTGACACTGCATTTTCCCTTTCGTAGGATAACATATTGAATAGAAAGAGTTAAATAAGATATGTATCTTGTTTTAGTTTAGGTTGAATAATAATATGAGAATAAGTAACTTACCATCACTAAAGATTTTCTTTACCTTTCTGGTGTTTACATATGACACCATGTTCCCTTTCCTTTTGTTAGGGTTCTGCCTTACCATTTTATGAGCTTCGGAAGGATGATTTACATGTAAATGAATAGGATCATTCTCTGCAAAAGGTATACATCTTTTCTAAAAAGCTGAAGAAGATTATCATGAAAAATCTGTTGAGAATAAAAAATTTACCATCACAACATATTTTATTTTCCTTTCTGGTTATTACGTTTGACAGCTCTTTCCCTTTCCTTTTGTTAGAATTCTGGCTATTCATCTTCGCAGTTTGGTTGGAATCACTTAGATATAGATGAATAGGATCTTGCTCTAGAGAAGAAATACATCTCTGTGAAACATTTTGAAGAACTGAAAGAATTATACTTTTCTTACTATGAAGATAGGAGTTTGGAAATGAATAAGAAAATGAGCGATACAGGTTGTTTTGTGAAAAGATGGCTATATTTTTACGGTTTTAATTTTTTTTATATATCCATGTTCGTCGTCCATATCTTTGGACGGTTACGAAAATATAAAGTTTAATTATCATTTAGAAATCAGTTCTATACACATTCTGCATATTCATAACGATTATATAGTTTTATATCTTATCAGTTTTATACACTTTCTGCATATTCGTAATGATTATATAGTTTTATATCTTATCTCTAAGGATACTTTTGTTGGATAAATGATATCTCTATGGTTATATAGAACCTTTGTTTTATAGTCTCTAATGATCTGATCTATAACCTGTAGTTCCAAGATGGAGTTGAAAGGATTGCAGGTAAGTTCAAAAGATTTGAATTTATATTGTATAAACTGGTTGGGAGATTGAGCTTCAGCAAGAAAACGGATCGTTGATGGATCTTCTTCAAGGGCACAGAGTATTTGATTCTCCAAAATTAAATTTGATATGTTGTTGTTGAGATTTTGTTTTCTTGGTTACTGGTTTAACAGAAATTGGACAGGTGACATATATAGTCAATGACATTGCTGGTTTAACGTTCATTAATGTTTTAATTTGTAATGAATAAGTGGAGCTTATACAGGTTTCGTTACTTATAAAGGGTTGTAATATATAAGTGGAGCTTATACAGGTTTCGTTACTTATAAAAGGTTGTAATATATAAGTGGAGCTTATAGAGGTTTGATATGAAATTGAAGCTACAAAGTTATTATTTGGAGCTTCTATTGATCATTACTTGCAGGTTGAAGCTTATTTGACGATCCCAAGTGAGGGTGAAACATAACATGTTAGTGGAGGTGGATTCAATTAAAATTGAGCTTCAAAGTATTAGTTGTGAAGCTTCTATTGATCCTTGCTTTTCATATTTAGTTATTTTTCCTACATACGTGAATGAACGTTGAAATTTGATTGCGTAAGAAAAACCAATGCGTAGACTTTTTTTTTTTTAATTACTTAAAGCAGGACATAATAAAAGGAAAAACATTACATAATTCACACATGTTAAAAACGTAGGAATAAAAACTTAATAACATATATAAGTACAATAAGGATCGTCTTGAGGATCTTTGAATGGATTTTTTCGAATCTATGTGGTCCGATCACCGTCTCTGTTATCTTCACCCTTTTTGGACAACATTATCATCAACATTGCATGATGACAGAAACTTGTGTTTCAACAAAGCTGTAGAGTCAAACCTATGCGAGGGATCAATCTCCAAACATTTGTGTAGAAAATCCTGTGCATCATCAGATAACCAAGGAGGTATGGACGGTTTTAAACAGCTATGGGCGATGACATCTTCCAGTTTCTTTCTATCTAATACACGGAATTCAGTCCAAGGCTTCTTCCCAGTTAACATCTATAACACAGTGCATCCAAACGACCATATATCAGCAGCATAATCCAAAACACCTTCTCTTAAAACTTCAGGAGACATGTACAATAATGTTCCTCTTTTATGACCACTACCATCTCCATACTCAACTGAAGTTTTTCTTAATGCTAACCCAAAATCGGCAATCTTTGGTTCAAAACCATTAGGCATAGAACGAGTTACTTGAGGTTTAAGTAAAATATTACCTGGCTTAATATCACAGTGAATAATCGTCATTGAGTGTATATAGCTGATACCTTTGAGGATATCTGTAGAAAAAAGCTGAACATCGCTCTCCACCATCCCCTTTCCTCGAAATTTGAGAAAGTCTGCAATACTTCCCCCAGAACAGTATTCAAGAATCAAATTGTAGTCGCTGCCGTGTGGTCGACTTTTTGTCATTGTTATTCTGCTACCATAGCATGAAATAACATATGGAGAAGAAAGGCTTGTGAGGATTTGTTCCTCTTCAATAAGGGTTGATGAAAATGTAATGGATGAGCATTTGATTGCCATCTTTAATGGCAAACCATCATTGTCAACATCGGTGTTTCGCTTGGCTAAATAAACAAAGCCATGAGCACCTTCGCCAAGAGAGTGACAATGAATCCATTGAGAACCATCTGGAGATTTGTTTGTTTTTGGACGTGCGGAGACAGAGGCTTCAAATGCTTCACGACTTATAACCACTACGCTGCTACCAAATTGATCAGAACATGTTTGCGGTGAAGCAATGACACATGTTGGAGAAGCAACAACTTCAAAACTCTTCGATAGTTTGTAAACCGCAGCTTCAAATGTTCTTCGACTAATGATCTGTAGGCTGCTTTCACTTGGACTCTGATTACTTGGTGGTGCGGCAACAACTCGTTTCCTTTTGTTAGATGTGATCTCCACGGACTTATCTACCAAGATTTTCATCTTAGGCTATGAAAACCATGTAGAAAGAGTTTTGTGGAAGAAAAATAAAGAAAAGTAGAATTTAATAATATGAAGAAAGTAAAAGAAAGGAACTGAGAGAACGAAAGACATAGAGACAAAAGAAGATTATAAGGGAGGAAGGGATGTAACGATCTTTGATTAATGCTTTTATACTTATGTTATAACAGTTGGCCCAAAAAAAAAAAAAGCAGAAATTTGGAGCCGGTTGCAACTATCCAAAGATCGTGCAATCATAATTGTGGTGTTGTGTTGGAGTAAATTTAGGGATTATATGTGATTATTTAAACCATTTTATTTATGTAATAACAATATGAAGAAGTTATTTGGTTTTGCATGCATACAGATTGATTATATGAAATCTTAAAAATCATGTGAGTTAGTTAAATGAAATGTCGTAATGTTATTAAACATTGTATAATTGTAGTTTGGGATAGTTATCTCTGAGCAATCCTTTCATATTTTACAACGACTTCAGTTGGGAGCACATACCTCGAAAGTAAATTGTTATTAATAGGATAACAATAAGGAATTTTATTCGAAATTGTTATTAAAAAAAATCTGATTCTTATTGATTTCAACATTATTTTATTTGCACTTTATCTTACAAATGTCCTAGGTATTTTATAAACAGATAGAACATTAACATTAGACAGAAAGAAAATTAGATTTACATAAATAGTTACAAACATATAAATCCTAAATAAGTCATAGTTAAAGTAAAAGAAGCACAATAGTTAAAGTAAAAGAAGCACAAAGGGATGATTTACATTCATGAAACAAACATGTAAATGACATAACATATTACTTTCTCCTCTCTTTGGAATCAACTATGTCGATGCTTTTGCTTTGCATGATGATTCCTGACCTTTACCAAGTGTTCCAACCTAACAATTGTAAATGAACTTAATTCATATTTTTAAATGACAAATATAAATTTGAAGTATGTTTTGCTTTTGTAAGCTACCTTAGATGTTGATTTTTGCTTTGTTGATGACTCTTGAACAGCATCAACAACATCATCACGTACTCGTTTTGTGGTTGGAGTAGGAGGAGAACACAAAGGCAATTCATTATCTTTTGTTTCTGAAAATATATTCTTTATCTGCAATTGTTAAAGAAATCTTTCATGTATATATGAGAGAGCTATAGTAATAATTTAGTATGTAGAGATATGAAAAAGTATATAACCTGAATAGCGTTTGATGTGCTTGAAATGATAGAAACTTCAGATGGAGTTCTCTCCTTGTACATGGAAACCGAGTTAATAACGATTTTTCCAATCACAAGTAAGACATTACTAAAAATACAATAACTACCTCTGTAACAACGTACCTTGAATATCAGGTTATCTTGAAATTTCTGAATAGTTTGTGGTTTTTCAGTCAGTTTAACAACTTTGAAACTTGATTGTGGATTCTTTTTTTCTGTACCTTTGACATGAACAATCCAAACAATGTCCCTTCCTTGTATATCAATGAGATCTTGAGGAATTTCACCTTGACGGTTAAACTACAAAATAAAATAGAGAAAGAAGTTTGGTTATAAGCTGATTAGTATATTTGAAAAAAATAACGGGTTAAAACATGACAAAGAATTGTATTAAGAAAATGTGAACCACACCTGAATTTGCTGTTCAAGCAATTCATAGCCAGACTTATGAATAAGTTGCATAACTTCCCTATCAAACAAAAGGAAGGAAGCGGTTGCAGCTGTATGATCAACAACTTTAACATGTACTTTGTACCTGAGAGGAAGAGAAAGAAGGCAAATATCTTAGTCCATGTGATATGACTACTAAACAATATTAAACCGTAAGTTAACTTCACTTTTCTACTAAACAACTCAACTAAAGTATGAATTCGAATAAAGTCAAGTGATGAAGTATGACTATCATCAAATATTCACACAGAAGATAGGAAAATCAGTAAACCTATTCAAATCTTTGATTAAAGTAATAGTTATATTCATACTAACTTCATTATTAATAATGCAGGGAGAAACATATGTAGCAGCTCAAATACTCAGCAAGTTGAAATACCACCTCAAACAGATATTAGTCAAATATGTAAGCTGTATTTTTTATGCAATATTTACAACAACTTTACGTCAACACTAAATTTAGTACCGTTCAATATTTTCTCTTTATGTGACAGCTTATGAGGACTATGGCAAAGCAGTGTCAAACTTTATTAAATTGTTAAGATGAGCATTACCTTATACTTGTTGAAGTTTCTTCCTTGTTGCAATGATCACATGAATACTTGTTGAGGTCAAGTGCTTCTGTTTCTGGATTAAAATAGGGCACAGCCCTCTTGAAACATTGTGTGCATCCAACATAGTACCATTCGATGTCTTTTCGAAATTCCAAAATTTTAGCAAAAGTAACGCAAGTATTTTCCTGAGATTTAAAAAAAAATCAGATAAGTATATATCAACTTTATATTATGTACACTTGAATATGAAAACAAATGAGAAAACAAATACCTGAGAAGTTTTAGTAATCTGATCAATAGATTCCCAGCTACTTAATGGGAAAGAATCTTCAAATTTGTTGCTCAAATCAGGTGTCATAAGTTGAGAAACTCTATGAACATCATTTGAGTCCCTATTGCCCAGCCTGTAATGTTATGTTGAAAATAAGGGAAGATACTGTCAACATTTTTTCTTTTAAGATAGTATTTCCTTAGAACATTTAAAACAAAAAAAATGACTTACTGCATTTTAAATTCAGCAATCTCAGGTAGGTCTCCATCAAGAATCAATTTTGTAGAGAATCTAGAATTTTGAACAGATACTTTACCTATATTATATAAAAAAAATGTAAATGTTTTGTTAAAAGGTCACATAGAGAAGAGTTCATATTATAAATTAGTAATAAGATTAAATTTCTTACCATTAAACTTTTTGATCCTCATAAGACTCCCAAGTAATATTATAGGACCTGCAGTGTTTTTGGTAACATAAGAATGTACATCTTCAGCGTGATTCTCCCATAAAGTACAGTCCATGATAGTATCACTGGAAAAAACATCAAATAATTTATGGTAAGTATATATAACTCATAACTCATAAAACTATTCTATATAATTAAGCTATTCTATATAATAGGACTGTACTTTATGATAATATATATACACTTTGAGATGATAATTTAAGGGTTCCCGTGAGATGAATTTAAGGGTATATAGAAATTGAGTTTGTATAAACTATCATATTGGGTTTGAATATAGAAATTGAGTTTGAATACAAACTTCTATATAATAGGACTGTACTTTATGATAATATATATACACCATAAAGTCAATAATACACTGACCTATTCTAGAGATTGATGTTTCATAATGTTATGATACACTGACCTATTCTAGTGAAGTATATATATATTATCAAATGATTCGGTTGGATAATGTTGCAAAAGTATATATAATTTCTTTTTACTATATGATTATAATAAATAATAATTACAATTAAATTGCAAATATTTTCCTTATTAATTGCACATATTTTCCTTATTAATTGCAAATATTTTACTATTGAAATTAGTAATTTAATAGATAATTTTCCTATTAGAATTAGTGATATAATAGATTACTTTTGATTTTATATACTTTTCAAAAAATATTAATTGTAATTTTTTTATTTTTAGAATTTTGTAATTTTCCAATAATTATTAAATAAATTTTTTTTTCAATAGTTTTGTAATTTTATTTATTGAAAAAGCTTTTGTAAACTCTTTTCCTCCGGTTTGGGCAACCAATCTTGGAGTTATGTTTTAGTTTAATAAATGTTTGGGTGAAAAAAAAAAAAAATTTCTTTTCACACATGTCAAAATATTATCGATATACTTGACACATGTCGCGATTATATGAATTACTAACTTTAAAAACTATGGTTTATATAATAAGAAGGTTGTATATTATGTATTATATTTTATTCTACAAGATTGCTCTGTCTTTTTAAAAAAAAAACTAAAAGATAAAATTAAAATAAATAAAACTTTTCCAAACTGTGGAATGGGAAATTGCAATGCCGAGCCACACCAATGAAATTTATTGTGCTACGATCAAATTGGACATGTTTGGGTAGAGTTTGAAGGTAAAAATAGTAACATCAGCCAATGACAATGAAAATGTCACAAATCCTCGTCTACATCGACCAGGTTCACTTGTAAACGGTGATGATCTTGACTATTAGTAAAATCATTGGGCTTTATTGTCAACTGTAGCCCATACTATATTAGGCCATTTTATGGATATATGATTAAAATTAATACTAAAAAAAAACAGGTTTTGATCTCTCTCTCTCTCTCTCTCTCTCTCTCTCTCTCTCTCTCTCTCT
>NC_025686.1:4561326-4574598 GCF_000633955.1 Camelina sativa
CTCTCTCTCTCTCTCTCTCTCTCTCTCTCTCTCTCTCTCTCTCTCTCTCTCTCTCTCTCTCTCTCTCTCTCTCTCTCTCTCTCTCTCTCTCTCTCTCTCTCTCTCTCTCTCTCTCTCTCTCTCTCTCTCTCTCTCTCTCTCTCTCTCTCTCTCTCTCTCTCTCTCTCTCTCTCTCTCTCTCTCTCTCTCTCTCTCTCTCTCTCTCTCTCTCTCTCTCTCTCTCTCTCTCTCTCTCTCTCTCTCTCTCTCTCTCTCTCTCTCTCTCTCTCTCTCTCTCTCTCTCTCTCTCTCTCTCTCTCTCTCTCTCTCTCTCTCTCTCTCTCTCTCTCTCTCTCTCTCTCTCTCTCTCTCTCTCTCTCTCTCTCTCTCTCTCTCTCTCTCTCTCTCTCTCTCTCTCTCTCTCTCTCTCTCTCTCTCTCTCTCTCTCTCTCTCTCTCTCTCTCTCTCTCTCTCTCTCTCTCTCTCTCTCTCTCTCTCTCTCTCTCTCTCTCTCTCTCTCTCTCTCTCTCTCTCTCTCTCTCTCTCTCTCTCTCTCTCTCTCTCTCTCTCTCTCTCTCTCTCTCTCTCTCTCTCTCTCTCTCTCTCTCTCTCTCTCTCTCTCTCTCTCTCTCTCTCTCTCTCTCTCTCTCTCTCTCTCTCTCTCTCTCTCTCTCTCTCTCTCTCTCTCTCTCTCTCTCTCTCTCTCTCTCTCTCTCTCTCTCTCTCTCTCTCTCTCTCTCTCTCTCTCTCTCTCTCTCTCTCTCTCTCTCTCTCTCTCTCTCTCTCTCTCTCTCTCTCTCTCTCTCTCTCTCTCTCTCTCTCTCTCTCTCTCTCTCTCTCTCTCTCTCTCTCTCTCTCTCTATGTCTTTGTCATCTTCTTCTTCAAACTTCAAACCCCCAAATTTCGAAAAAAATACAAAATCCCGCCTTCGTCTTCTTCTTGAAACCCTAAAGCCGAGCTCTATCTCCGTCCAAAACTATACTTCGATTTGTAGAAATATATGATACTTAAAAACTTCAAAATATTGTAAAGGGTTATGTTATGTATTATATTTTACAAGCATTAGACCCGTACTTCGTACGGGAAAAAGCTTAGACATAAAAATCAAGTGCATTTTCTAATCCAACCAAAAAATAAAAATGTTGAGACGATTTGTGAGAAAGTGATAAGCAATTAAGATGAGATACTTTAAACCACAATTACATACAAAGAACATAGAGATGAACATAGACAGAAAGAGTCAACGATCATAGTTGACCATGTTTCTCCTGAATTAATCAAATAGTTTTTGGTTGCTGGTTGATGATATGTGAAAATTTTCCCATTTGTTTGAAAGTGGTTAATTGGTTAAGAAAAAAAGCTGTTTACATTCTAAAGACACCAAATCGAGTATCTTCTAAAGGACGGTTTGAAGCAGCAGACAAAGTCCCAAAACCTTTCTGGTATCAGAAGGATCAATCACTCCATCATCCCAAAGCCTCGCTGTGGAGAAGTAAGGATTTGCCTCTCTCTCGTAGACATCCACCGTTTTCTTCTTGAAAACTTCTTCCTCTTCCTCTGTCCACTGCATCACACAAAAACACACATTCATGTCTCTCTCTCTCATCAACGTTAAATGAAAAAACAAAGTCGACTTATATGATGTTTCATTCAGTACCTTGATTCCTTGTCTCTTCTTAGTAGCCCTTTCGATTTGAGTTAAAACACCCGCAGCCTGCAAAGTTTTCAACGTCAAAGGTAACCAAACTGAATGCAAACAAAAAATGCATCAAACAAACTGAAACAAAAACATAACATTTTAAAGCATTTTAGTTTTTAAAGTACAAAAATAGAGAACAACTAGAAAATTACTGTAAGTATAAGATTTTAAAGGTAAATGAACAGGTCTTTACATGCCAAAAAAATAAATAAATTGACCCTTACTACTAAGATAAATTTTCTATGTTTGCAGAATAAAAACCATGATAAGTGGATATGAGTTTACCTTTCTATTTTAGTTGTCATAGTTAGGGAACTGCTAACTTCTATAACCTATAGTTAGAGATGGAATCAAAGGGTTAACCTAACTGATGTTTGAGATAACGGTTGAATAACAATGATGAATTCACAAATTCTGCGAGAAATACCTTGCAGATTTATAAATATTTCTTTGAAAACAACCTTTGTAGTTGTCTTAGCATGTTTACCCACTTCGTCGACAATGAGAATCTTCAAATTTTGTCGACTCTTAAATCTTGTTTCCTGGACATGGATAATAACATGTTAAACATTAATCAGTTAAGATAATCAATCAACTTAGAACCATGATTGGAAAAAAGAAATATGAGATCATCGTTGAAGAAAGAGGAGATAATAAACTGATTGAAAAAAAAAAAAAAGAAAAGAAAGAGGAGATAGATAGTAAATTGGTTCGATGAAGAAAGTACTTGATTTTAGAGAACAATCGATGTGAAAAGGTGAGAAGACTATCCAAAAGATTTTATAGATACAAACAGTGGAGATTTTGGAGGAGAAAAATGGGAGAGGTGGAGATCGTGGGTGATAAAAGAGAAAAAATGTTTTAAGATTAGATGTAATCGTTTATTTGTTCTCATTTGTTCCACCATCATTTTAAAGGTATCTAACGAAAGGATTAAAATTGTCTAAAAATGTCAAAATTGTCCATAAAAGAGGTCAAAGTTGTCCACCAAATGTCTAAAATGTTGTCCATCAAACTAAGTTGTCCACCAATTGTCATTATGACACATTTGAAAAGACGAAAATGATTATGACAGATCTGAAAAGAAAAACGCTGTTCATGACACATTTGATAGTTTTCTTATATTCTATTCTACAAGATTGCTCTATATCTTTTTCGAAGTAAAAGATAAAATTAAAATAAATAGAACTTTTCTAAACTGTGGAATGGGAAATCGCAAAGCCGAGCCACACCAAACGAAATGTACTGTACTACGTTCAAATTGTACGCTTGGGTAATTACCATAAAACGGTAGAGTTTGAAGGTAAAAATAGTAACATCAGCGAATGACAATGTCACAAATCCTCGTCTACATCGACCGAGTTCACTTGTAAACGACGATCTTGACACTTGAACATGAAAAAGCTTAGTAAAATCATTGGGTTTTATTGTCAATTTGTAGCCCATATTATATTGGGCCCATTTTATAGATATATGATTAAAATTAATACTAAGAAAAAGACAAAGTTTGATTTCTTTTATTCCTCTCTCTTTCTCACTCGCTCTGTACTCAAACGCTCTCTCTCAATTTGTCATCTTCTTCGTCAAACTTCAACCCCGAAAATTCGAAAAAAGAAAATACAAAATCCCGCCTTCGCCTTCTTCTAGAAACCCTAACGCCGAGCTCTATCTCCGTCTGTAGATCTCAGAAGCAAATACACCGTCGACCCGGAAACTCATACAGGTTTGCTCTACTTTTGGAATCGTCCCACTCTCTCTCTCTCTCTCTTCGCCTTACTTCGATAAAGCTTCTCTGTCGTTTCAATTTCAATTTCGAAATGAGTTTGTTTCCTATCGTTAACCGAATTCTGGAACTCTCTTTCTCACTGGTTCTTCCCAATCTAGAAAAAAAAGTAAAAATAAAAAAATCGAAGAAGAGTGTCATGTTTAGATACCAAATTCGCAATACTTTGTTTTTGTATTGCGATTCTCCAGATCTAGTTTGTTTTTGTGTGTAAAATCGAACATTTCATAGTGAAATCGAACCTTATATAACCAGATGAGATGACGTTGTTAGAGAACATGTATAGAATTAGAGAATAATTTTGGGAAAATTTCAAAAAAAATTTTGTTTATCTGAGTGTTTATTTTTGCAGCTAGTGAAATGAATCATACAGAAGAAGAACATGGAGGTGGTGGTGGTGGTTGTTATGATTATGAGTTGGATCAACTCTTCCTTGTACATTCTGATATTACATCTCTTCTCCATCAGGTCCTTTTGCTACTCTTGGCTTCTTCACTCCTTTTCATTTTATCTGAGAGAATGATGTTTCATAATGTTATGATGTATACTCTCTGTAGTATTAGTTATGGCTAATTTGAGTTTTGTGGAAATTTCAGATTGATGAGCTTGTTGTGCAAACCATGAAGCGTAGTAGTAAGACTGTGACCAAACAAGGGACTAGAGAAGTTGAGTCTTTCAGATCTGTCTTGTCTGATATGCTATCCACACTAAAGGTACCATTCCTTTTTGTGTTTTAACCATTTGCTTTATAACTTTATGTAATCTTTCTCTTTTTTATTATGCAGCCATGGTTTCCTCGATTGCAAGAAGTGATAACGGAATCTGAATTGGTTTCAAAGGATCAGGAGGAACAGCTTTTGATGAGCACTAGCAGTGTCCGATCAAGTAAAGAAGAAGAAGAAGAAGAAGATTTGTTTGATGTTGAGAGCCCTGAGCCTACTCAGTTTGAGCCTTTAGTCTCTCCTTCTCCTCTTGTGAATTGGCGTGGTGGTGATCATAACGCTGACAAGGGTAGACAACTCTTTCTTTTGACACCATTACCGTTAGGGAAATCTGAATTCCTTAAACATCAGAAGAATGCGTCAAAGCTTACGGCTAAAAGGATTTTCCCAACTGCTGTTGCAAATCAATCGCTTCAAGTTTCTAAAGAAACAAGTGATGATGCTTTAGGAGGTGAGTTGATGAAAACTGCAGGACTTGGTAACTCTTCACCAGTACTCAGGAGAAAAATTCAGTCCGAGCTTCTAATGTCCCCTTGCTTGAAGATGTCGCCTCCAAAATCTTGTACACTGTTTAGACCGATTCCTGAATCTTCTCCACCGGGAAAGCAAGGTGCTTGTAAGTCCACTTGCTCTGAACTGGGAGCTAGCACTTCTAATGGTTCACAAAGCTCTGGATCTTCTGGTATAGATGTAGCAGAGGATCTCTGTTTAAAGTATCCAGAGCTTTTGGGAATACAACATGCTCCAATAACAAGAAAAACAGATCTTGAATCCTCTCCGGTTTGGTGGTTTTCTCCTCCTAAAACATGTGTTTTTGTGAAGCCTGTGAATGAGAAGAAACTAATTGATGGAACTGGTGTTTCCGGAATGGTATCATCATTTGATTTTCCAAACATTAATCCAGAAGCAAAACACACTACAGGTAATATAAAAGTTGATGTTTTGTTCATTTCTTTATGATTACTCCATATCGATGATCTTTTTTACTTTCTCAACTGTTTCTTAGAGGGAAGCATGTCAATGGTGGTTGAGAGTACACCAGTGTTTAAAGAACCAGAGAGCGTAATGACGAAAAATAGGACAAGAGCGGGTGAGAGTACTCTGAAGAAAGAGCTATGGACAAGATTTGAAGAAGCATCAATTCAAGATGAAGATATACATTTCAACTCGATGCCAACAACAACAGTTAGAGGAACTAAGAAGAAAGGGTTCATGGAAAGGTTAGAGGAAGCGAGTGACAATGAGGAAGTTCATGACTCAATTTTATGATGAAATCACTCACTTGGTAAATGGTTTATACCTTCTTTGTTTGTAATTTTACCAATTGTACTGTTCAACCTTTCTTTTACCAAATCGTGGCTTGACTATATTAGAAGAACACTAGAGATGAATGAACAAAAGAGAATTGAATAGAGAAATAAAATGTTAGAATGAATGGTAAACTATAAAATTAAAATTAATAAGATTTTAATTAAATAACAGAATTAGTACCTAACTAAAAAGACTCAACACCGGAACTTGTAACTAAAAAGATTCATTGTTCTAGTATCACCATAGTGTTATAATCCGAATTTAAACAAAACACGGAGTATATGTGAGTTTGTGGCTCTAAACCAAGAAAATACACATATCGGAACAGAACCACTGATCATAACAAACATTTTCATTGTCTATTCTATATTAATGTAAAAGAATACCAAATGTTGGGCCAACATCGATATATAAACTTTATCTGTGAGCAAAAGTAAACAAAAATAAACAACCGAACAAGAAAACCTACCTGGATTAGATTTATCATGTCTCTGCATTCTAGTAATTTTTCGACCGATTAGTATATGTACAAGTATGATATATTTCTACTTCTAATATTATTATCTAGATTAGGGATCCTCATATATAATTCTAGTTTAATATTAAAAATTAACTAGAAGAGCTAATATCAAATTAACTTTATGTAGTTTATGAAAAAAAAAAGAACATTTATAGTCACTATAAATAGTGATTTAAATTAATCAAACCAATGAACATTTCAAACACTATAAATACCATCAATCTCCCTTCATTTATATATATATATATATATATATATGCTACATAACTCAAAGTAACTCACAAACATATAGAAAGATTCGGAAAGATCGGGACGACAATGGCTCCAAAGACCTCAACTACCCTTGCTTTATTCCTTGTGAGCAATATTCTCTTCCTCAACCTCGTTACCCCGGTTTCCGCAGACAACACTTGCCCAAGAGACGCGCTCAAACTTTCGACATGCGCAAATGTTCTCAACCTCATCAACTTGAATCTCGGTGCACCAGTTATGAGACCTTGTTGCTCTATTCTATTTGGTCTAATTGATCTTGATGTTGCACTTTGCTTTTGCACTGCACTTAAGCTTAGCATTCTTGGCATCACCATCGACACTCCTATTCACCTTAACTTGGCCCTTGACGCCTGTGGACGAACCCTTCCCGATGGATTCCGTTGCCCAACATAGCTACAATATATTCATATTTTCTATGTATGTTTTCAAATTGGTTTTGTGACTCTCGTCTAACATCCAAACTCAAACCTAAGTTCATGGCTTAGCAATTCACGAATAAGATTAAGACTTTTATGATGATGTGATAAACAAAAATAAAATAATTCAAAACACTGTTATATATATTTGTTTCAAAGGGAAAAAGTTATATATGTATATGGAAAATACTGTTATTTTAAGGGCAAATTTCAATATCACATAATACTCTGTACGGTACTTGTAGCTTTGTCTGAATCGAACTCACTACCCAAGTGTTTCTAATACTAGCATTTAATTAATAAACATAATAACATAGTAGCATAATCAAAAATGAATTTAATATTAAATTTTAATTTATAAATTACAAATATAATTAACAACCCTATGAAAGAATCGGTAATTTAAAATATTTGTTATACAGCAAATAATTTAAAGTGTCATATATATACTGGTTGCCGAATAAATTAACTGTTAACTGGTTAACTGTTAACCGTAAATAACTGAAAGTTTAAAAATGTTAATGATATATTATGCATACAAGTTTTTATAATCCAAACAAGAAGGGTAAAGCCAATAAAATTGTGAAAGCCAGACTTTTTCTGGTCAGAAAAATCCAAATTACTAATTTACAAACAAAATCGCCAGCTAAATCACATATATACACATGGGACTTACGAGTAATTATTGAACACATATGCATCGATTCTTATTTAAAGCTTGTTTTGGTAACAATGTTCAATTTTGATTACAAAATGTGCAAAATCCATAAAATCTTTATACGCCAATTCATTTTTGTTTTTTTGAACAACTACGCCAATTCATTTGATGCGAAATTATACAACCACCACCCACGTACCTCCATGATTGAAATGAAATATATATCTTTACCACATAAGAAAACAAAGATCCATTGACTACTGTTACTTAAATGTACATTCCTTTGATAATTCCTCAAAATTAATTAGTAATGACAGCTTTAATTAACAGACCAACCCTAATATAAATACATCATCAATCTCTTCATTTATCTTCACCACTCTCTTTAGCAACACTTCTTTCTTTAAAACATCATACCTAAAATAAAAATACATATTTCCAGAGATGGCTTCAAAAATCTCATCCTCCCTTATCATTTTCCTCACATTCAACATCCTCTTTTTCACGTTGACCACCGCGTGTGGTGGTGGCTGCAGTCCAGTCCCTAAACCCAAGCCTAAGCCAAAGCCTACTCCGAGCCATTCCTCCAGCGGTAGCTGCCCAAGGGACACTCTCAAGCTCGGTGTTTGTGCCAATGTCCTCAAGGATCTTCTCAAAATCGAGTTAGGCAAACCACCAGTCAAGCCTTGCTGCTCGCTCCTCAACGGTTTGGTTGATCTTGAGGCCGCAGCTTGTCTCTGCACTGCCCTAAAGGCTAATGTTTTAGGCATTAAGCTTAATGTTCCCGTCTCTCTCAGCCTTCTTCTCAATGTGTGTGGCAAGAAGGTCCCTTCTGGATTCGTATGTGCTTAATTGATTCTCTATCCAGTCTCCACCCTTTGATTGGTTATAATGTTTTATCTTTTTTTTTCGGATATTTTTCTTTGATTAAAATTCTTTGAATTCTCCTATTTTCAGTTGTTAATTGAATAAATGTTGCTTCTACTTGTTTTTGATATATCCATATCAAATCAATTTGTTTATTCATATTATTAAAGTTAATAATCAGCTTATTGTTTCCGCTTTTATCTTTAAAGAATCATGTGATCCAAAGAGCAAAATACTATGTTGACCTAATATATCTATCTAAATACATCAATTAGATTAATATAACCCTGGAATCTTAATTTTATGAGAAAACAATATAATATAGCGGCATATTGTTTTTGTGATTAAATTTCCATCCAGTACGTCTGATAGTTTGGTTAATTCAGCGGAATAGGCACGAAAATGCCACTAATTATCAAAATTTGCCACTGATATATACGTGACGTGAAATTATTTTAGTCTCTTATATTAAAACCAATTAACTTAGAAACCAATTATTAAGAAAACTATCCATGTTCCTTAAATACTAATATAAAATGTTAAAGCGAAAATGATAGTATACAAAGTATATAGATTAACTGATTAATCCATTAATTACCAAATTGATTTTGAACAGAAACATATGTGTTCTCAAAGAGAATTGTTCAAAGTACGCAAATGTCAATTTTTTTTAGGTTCGATTCATAGAGAATGCAGCTTTTTTTGCAATATTACCTACATTGCAAGTGAGTATATATATCTAGTTTAATTTGCAAGTGAAAATGTACACATTAAATTTTAGTTTATCTAATCCTTCCATTTATATAGTGGCAAATTAAATTTAGAAAACTATTTGTGTGAGTTTTTGAGACCTTTGTCACGGGGCAGACTTGTATCACCATTATTCTAAAAGATTCTTTTAGTCTCTACACATAATCTCACTCGAAGACAAAGTTTATGACTTCATTTTCATGTGATCATTGTTATAGTAAATCTCAAATGGTTGGACTTATCAAATAATTTCTATTAGACTATGGGATTCTAATTTAAAACTAATTGGTTATGAGTAAAGTGATTCATATCTTATATATACCACTTAAAAGATTTTACTCAATTTCCAATGTGGGACATTGTATCTCTATATACATCTCTTGGAGACGAATGTTTTTCTAGACATCAATTTTGCTATTTTTGGGCATGAATCAGTGGACCAACTTTTGAATTGGGCCAATTGTGAATTGGGTTGAACATATGCAGACCAATGTCTAATACCATATTAGTATATGAGGTTCCAATTTAAAACCAAATGGTTATGAGTGAAAAACTCATATCTTATATATACCATTTGAGATCCTATTTAACTTTTAATGCGGGATATTATATCCATATTAATTTCGTATAAGATGGACACACAAATTAGTTTGAATTTTTTTTTTAATATAGAAATATCTCAATCGTATAATTTCAGTGTTAGTCTTGTCTCAATTTATTATATGACTTAACACAAATCTGAGATCAAAGGTAATTTGTTTCAGCAATTGTGGATCTAATCTTCAAGTTTATTTGTGTTTGTTCATAAATCAGTGTCTCTGTTCTTCTTTTTCTGAGTTCTAGTTTGGGATAGATTGCAACTGAGGAATATTAGAGTACCGCTCACAAGATCTTTTAAAGATGTCTTCAGCCATGGATAAGGCCTTAATGGCGATGTCTCTAGAAGAAGAAGAGGAGGTTCCATTTGATATGTCAGATCTTCTGGAGATTTCCTCATGCCAGCGAAATGCTTTAAGTTTGGTTGGGAGGCTTCTAAACCCAGCCTGCCAAGATATGCAGTCTTTGATTAGGAATATGCCAAGGAAGTGGCAAAAATGGGGAAAAGCGACAGGAGTAGCTCTCTCAAAAGAAAAGTTTCAATTTATATTCAGGTCATAGCATGATCTTCAGGAGGTTTTAGACAAAGGAGCTCACACCTACAACGATTGGTCCATAGCGGTGGACAGATGGTATGAGCACCCACCACCAAACTATCTCCAGTTTATTCCCCTCTGGGTGCAGATATAGAATCTACCTATCAACTACTTTACTATCCCTGCAATTACCTCACTAGGAGAATTGATTGGGCAAGTGCTTGAGGTGGCCTTTGATCCTGATAGGCCTCAGCTCCAGGAATTTGTCAGAGTTAAAGTTCTTTTTTATGTCGCAAGATCCCTGCGTAGATCGAAAGTGATTAATTTCAAAGGTGGGTCGGCGGAAGTAAGATTTCAATATGAAAGGGTCCAAAAACGTTGTTACGAGTGTCAAAGGCTAACTCATGAGAGGGATGTCTGCCCAATCATAGTTAAAAGAAAGCAAGAGGAGGTTTTAGAAAGAAAGTCAGGAATTCCAGTAGAGAAACAGGTGATCCCGAGGATTTTGAAAGAAACAGATCCTCTGTTAGGCGTTTTTAGGGAAGATCAAGTAGGGATCGATAATCTAACTGGAAGACCAAGAATAACACCAGAAGTTTTGGAAGGAATGCGACAATATCTTATGGCAGCTAATGGAGAGGATCAATCCATTAAGATGGAAGGGTTAAGAAAACGGTCGGAGAAGTGGAAAAAGATCCTCTGGCAAAAAAGTCTATTCTGAGACTAGAACCTCCACCTATCATACATCTCGATGTTAACAGAGAAAAAGGTCTGGTCTTCAACTACGAAAGTGAACCCCTACCATCGCAAAAGCCATTGCATACAGAATTGTGTCTAAATTCTATGCCTACAGACTCTCAGAATTATCCATATTAATTTTGTATAAGATGGACACACAAATTAGTTTGAATTTTTTTTTTAAAATATAGAAATATCTCTATAATTTCAGTGTTAGTCTTGTCTCAATTTATTATATGACTTAACACAAATCTGAGATCAAAGGTAATTCGTTAACTTAAATAAAAGTTGAAATTCTTCTAACTTAAATTCTCCAATTGCAACATTGCTAATGTCAAAGGAAAGCCATGTCCAACATGAATGATGTAAAACATTTGTTAGAGTTATAACGACAAAATCATCTTTAAAATATCTGTTTCGAATAGTATGTTTCTACATTGAATGAGATGTACGTGCGAGATCATACTACTAGTATCCTTTTGCTAGTTTCGTGTATTAGTGGTATCTATTATATCATCGTCGATTATTAAATATGGTCGAACATGCCAAAATGTGGTTCACGGGTAGCTATTGGCGAGATCGAGAATTCAGTTATTCCCTTCGACAGGCTAGCTAGTAAATATGATAATCATCATGTCATTTAATTCTTTACTATAAAATTGATTGGTCGATTATATTCTTATTATCTTATTTTTGTAATGAATTCCTCTTTAATAAACTAGACTGTATTTCTAAAAGACGTGGAAAAATGAAAGAAGTTGATATGCTAGTAATGATATTTTGGTGATCAACTTCTTGTTGATTAAGGCAATTAAATTTTACTGAACATAACAATTTTATGTCACTAGGAGATTGAGTAATGTTTCCATCTGAAATCTTTCGGCTAATAGACAATAAGGGGGTCTATTGAACTTTATATTTTAGGAGATTTTGGAGTATTTTTAAAATCACCTGTTATTCAACTAATGATTTTTAAAAATCTTCCAAAATATTTTGTTATTGAACTTGACATTTATTAAAATCATTCTAAATCATTCACAATCTCTTGTTATTCAATTAAAAATTTGTAAATTTCACTTCAAATCTACTGTTATTCAAAATTTCATAATACTTTAGAATTTTTTTTATGAAAACGATTCTAGGAGATTTCATAGCTTATTTTAGTTGAAAAAATGAGTTATAAAATCACACCTCTAGAGGTGAAACTTTGAAAGATTTATCAAGAAAAAAACAAATTGTGTTCGGGCAGAAAAAAAATATTGTGTCACAAACAAACTGCAGAAATATAACTTTGATTCTGCAACATACCTCAATCAATAGTAATATGATCGATTCTCGGATTCTGGGACTTCCTGGGAAATCAAAATCATCTAGATTGGGAAGAGAGAGAAAGGTTCTGTGATGGTTCGATGTGTCTGAAGTACAACTTTCATGGTCTCCTTTAAAATCAACGAAGTGTGAAGCACCAATCTTATAGAACGAACTCGAGCGAGTACCCGTCAACTTCCTACTAGCCACGTACAATTTTAATTGATGGATGAAATTGTATGTATAGGATGAACTCTTATCTCTCAGCATTATAATATCAAATTCCCAAAATCAGTTTGTCATCGGTAAAAGTTTTAAAATTTGCTATAAGCTGGTCATAAAAGTGCATCAATGCTCTTAAAACAACTAACTTTTGCTACAGATTCCACATCAAAGCCGTAGTTAGTTGCATTGTTTGAGATAAGAGATGATCACCAAGTAACAACAATAAGGACTCCGACAAAGCACAATCAAGTTGAATCTTCATTGGCGTGTCTCTCTCTCTCATTAATCTAATCCTCTTTTAAACATAACAACATCGGTCGAACATGAAATTGTTATCGAACACGAGATTGTTATCGAACACGCGGACATGTTTTGGTGGGCTATGTTTGTCCATGTGATGATCAGGATCACATGGTGGTGTTTCTTTGATACATCATCGCTAATACTGTTATGATCGGAGTACGTAGAGACATATTGTCGTTGTTGTTGTGATGGTGATGATTGTGGTTCTTATTTATATCGTCGTCAAACCTGTCAAAGTGGTGATTTCAGACGCCGGAGGAAGGTGGTTAGGTCGTTTATTAAACACCGGTGAGTTCCAGGGCAAATCGATGAGAAGTTGAGAAAGCATCCATCATCGTCATGTGAGTTTTATGCTAGGATCGGGGCCATGGGTTGGTTGAGATTTTGTTAGGCAAATTTTCCTTTTTTATGTTGTTTTGAAGTATTCTAAAATCACCCAAAGTTTAATAAAATTTCACCAAATCACAAATAGAAAATTCTAACAAATAACCAAAATCCCCTAAAACAACACTCAAATCTCTTAAAATTCTAAAATATTAAAATCCCACCAAATCACCTAAAATATTAAGTTCAATACACCCTCCTA
>NC_025686.1:4574786-4614361 GCF_000633955.1 Camelina sativa
CTCTCTCTCATTAATCTAATCCTCTTTTAAACATAACAACATCGGTCGAACATGAAATTGTTATCGAACACGAGATTGTTATCGAACACGCGGACATGTTTTGGTGGGCTATGTTTGTCCATGTGATGATCAGGATCACATGGTGGTGTTTCTTTGATACATCATCGCTAATACTGTTATGATCGGAGTACGTAGAGACATATTGTCGTTGTTGTTGTGATGGTGATGATTGTGGTTCTTATTTATATCGTCGTCAAACCTGTCAAAGTGGTGATTTCAGACGCCGGAGGAAGGTGGTTAGGTCGTTTATTAAACACCGGTGAGTTCCAGGGCAAATCGATGAGAAGTTGAGAAAGCATCCATCATCGTCATGTGAGTTTTATGCTAGGATCGGGGCCATGGGTTGGTTGAGATTTTGTTAGGCAAATTTTCCTTTTTTATGTTGTTTTGAAGTATTCTAAAATCACCCAAAGTTTAATAAAATTTCACCAAATCACAAATAGAAAATTCTAACAAATAACCAAAATCCCCTAAAACAACACTCAAATCTCTTAAAATTCTAAAATATTAAAATGCCACCAAATCACCTAAAATATTAAGTTCAATACACCCTCCTAAGTAAAAGTGTAGTAAATATTTTAATTTTTCTTACAAAAGGAATAAAAGAAGTAAGAACATAGTTCTGTAAGACTACATACAGATCTAATTAATAATGGTATAAAACTAATGGTCAAAAAGACAAAGAATAATCAAGTGAAAACGAAGTTGAACTTTTGCTGTATATTTTTCTTTTTGAAAGTTGACCCGATATTAATGGGATGTGCAACGATTTGATTCACATAAACGATAGTACAAAATAATTTTTGATGCTTAGGTTTTCATTGGATATTATTTGTTATCAAAAATACATGCTTTGCACTTCATAATATTCATTCATAAATCATAATCCAAATTCGCCAAACCTTATAAGTTCACAAGTACAATGAAAGAAAATGATGTTTGAGTTTTCATCGGGTCAGAATTTTAAAATATAAGAAAATAATTTGAAAATGAAGATGTGATTTACATAACTAATTACATTCTGATGCTTAGGTTTTCATAGGATATTATTTGTTGCCAAAAAAAAATCATTACTTCATAATAGTATTCACTAACAAATCATAACCCAAACAAACTATATTTTTCTTAAAGCTCCTTTATAATGAAATAGAAGTACAGAACATTGTTTTGGTAGACTTTATAATTTTAATAAATGGTTACAAATAGGTTATACATATATTATAAATTAATCCATATATTAATTGTAACAAATAAAATTTTAATTGTAACAGAAAATCTTAAACGGGTTATTCCAAATTGATAGTTCATGGATATTTCAAACTTTATTTTTGAAAATCACGTATATGGTTCCAAATATCTAGAATCACAATATTACCAATTTATTTTCCACAGATTTTATTGATAAACCACATCAATAAATCCCCTTTATAATAAAACGAAAGTACACAACATTGTTTTGATAGACTTAATAATTTTAATAAATAGTTACAAATAGGTTATACATATATTATAAATTAATCCATATATTAATTGTAACAAATAAAATCTTAATTGTAACAGAAAATCTTAAACGGGTTATTTCAAATTGATAGTTCATGGATATTCCAAACTTTATTTTGGAAGATCATGTATATGGTTCCAAATATCTAGAATCACAATATTACCAATTTATTTTCATCAGATTTTATTGATAAACCACATCAATAAAAAAGTTATTAAAGGGATAAAAATATACTCTTAATCATAAAAAAAGGAATCAGATCTCGCTAAATTAACAAGATTAATCGTGATCTTCGGGATCATATTCAGAAATTAAAAATTAAACCTTAATGCTAGATTAGGACCATGCTAGAGCACGGGTTGAAATTCCTTTTATTTATATTATAATTTTAGAATACAATATAATTTATATAATTGATTTTAAAAGTTTTTAAGGTCCTAATCTAGCATTAATCGTGATCTTCGGAATCGTATTTTATTCTAAAATTATAATATAAATGAAAACATTAATCGTGATCTTCGGAATCGTATTTTATTCTAAAATTTTAATATAAATAAAAATAATTCAATCCGTGCTCTAGCACGGGTCCTAATCTAGTTTATGATTTATTTGTGAAGTGGTGAACGTAATGTTATGATATATATATATATATATATATATATATATTCTTCTTTAAGGCTCTTAGTCCCTAAAATTACATCTGAAAGTTTTTCACTACCAACAACTTGACACCACCTTTAAAACCGATAATTTATCTCCAGATGAACTGTTTCCTTAAGATCCTTACCTGGGCTACTTGACCTGCCACTGGGTAACCAAGCTGAATAATCTGGGTAAGTTTTGGTACATTTTTTTTTGTCCTACTTTTTTTTTTAATGGGAACTGTTATATCTGTTGTCCTTGCCTAGCCGATATACGATTGTCTCAAGGAAAAAATCCATATTTATGAGTTCGTCAAGAACTACCAGGAAGCAATAATGGAAACAAAAACAAAATGCTATTACCTCTTATATATATAACTTGATCGCTAAAATAGTAAAATAGAACATGATGAACAACTTTTTTCACCGCCCCACATCTTATCTTAAATAAGTACTATTGCATTTTTTTAATCTCACGTTGCTTTAAACTAGAAGTTAGTGGCTACGAACGTCGATACAGCTGGCTAACAACCTCCAATTTGTAATCTTGAATAAGTAATCGAGTACGCAGATTATTCGAGTTTTGTATATAACTATTTGTTATAGGAACTATTTTGAGCACATCTGGTGAATTATAGATGTTTTAATTTTGTTATAGTTCAAAATTTTTCTTAAAATATTGCGTGAAAGATAGAGCCCATATACAGTAAAACCTCTATAAATTAATAAGGTCGGGACCATGAAATTTTATTAATTTATAGAGGTTTTAATTTATCGATAAATTAATAATTATTAATTTATTGATAAATTAATATTTATTAATTTATGAAGAGATTTTCTCATTTTTATAATGAAAAATTTCTATTACAAAATAATATACTTTTGTTATTTTCACATTTTTAAAGAATTTTCTTAATTTATAATTTTGGTTATCGTAATAGGATGAATGTCAAATTTTTAATAGATTATCTAGGTAAAAATGAGAAATGTTAGAAGTTTGGAGTTTAGAAAAAATTGTTACTACTATCTTTCATGGTAATGATGAAGTCGCAGAAGGTATTACGGTATCTTTAAAACCAATTACTAAAGAAACAATTATCGCATATATGACTCTTCACAATTTATGGATGTGATTTGAAAATACAACAATGAAAAAATTAGAGATGAGCTCCAACAAGATTGCAAATTCAAGAATAGACAAACAACAATAGAATCATATTTCACTAGATTTTCTTAGATATATATATATATATATATATATATATATCAGTTTATATGATTATTAATTTATGATATTGATGGGACTATAATTTTACATAGGATTTTCAAAAAAATTATTATTTTATTATTTTATCAAAATGTGTCATTTTTTACACCGGTGCAACTCGGGATCAGAAAAATTTATTAATTTATAGCGAGTATTAAATTAAAGAGTATTAATTTATAGAGGTTCTACTGTAATTCTGAAAGCCAGACTTACGTTGTCATAAAATTCCAAATTACTAATAACACAATCGCCAACCAAAGCTTATAAATCACATACGGGGCTACACATGGGAATTATTGAACACATGTGCATCGATTCTAATTTCAACCTTTTTTGTGTGGTTATCACGTCTAATTGTGATTAAAAATTGTACTGAATACTTAAATTCTCAATTAGATGGAACAATACACGATTACGTTTTAACTTACACACCTATATCTCAATTTCAAAATAAACTATGACAGCAAATATGGTACTTTTAATTATATTTCCATAACTCCATAATTGAACATTTGCTTCACAACATTGTAATAAAAAAAATGAAATATAAACTAACCACTTAATAATACAAAGATCCTCTGACTGCTTACTAAAATATAAACTCGTTTAATAATTCCTCAAAATTAAATTGCAAGGACAGCTTTAGTTAACTGTCAAACCCTATATTACATACATCATCTCTTCATTTATCATCACCACTCTCGTTTAGCAACACTTCTCACTTAAAACATCTTACTTAAAATAGAAATATATATTGTGAGAGATGGCTTCAAAAATCTCAGCATCCCTTGTCATTTTCCTCACATTCAACATCCTATTCTTCACGTTGACCAATGCGTGTGGTGGTGGCTGCAGTCCAGTCCCTAAACCCAAGCCTAAGCCAAAGCCTACTCCGAGCCATTCCTCCACCGGAAGCTGCCCAAGAGACACTCTCAAACTCGGTGTTTGCGCCAATCTCCTCAAGGATCTTCTCAAAATCGAGTTGGGCACACCACCAGTCAAGCCTTGCTGTTCGCTCCTCAACGGTTTGGTTGATCTTGAGGCTGCAGCTTGTCTCTGCACTGCCCTAAAGGCTAATGTTATAGGCATTAAGCTTAATGTTCCAGTTTCTCTAAGCCTTCTTCTCAATGTGTGTGGCAGGAAGGTCCCTTCTGGATTTGTATGTGCTTGATCTATCTATCAACCATTAATCGATTGGTTATATAATCTTTTATCTATGTTTTGTTGTTTTTCTTTTATTAAAATTCTCTAAATTCTGCTGTTTTCAGTTTTAATTCAAATAAGTGTTTCTTATACTTCTTTTGCTGTATCCATTATAAATCAATTTTTTCATTCAGATTTTTAGTAATAATCAGCTTCTCGTTTCCGCTTATATTCCCAAGGAATCATATTCACTACTTATGTTATTCTAACGATCAAAAGAGCAAGAATCTATGCTAATCTATTCTTTAAAACACGTACATCAATTAGATTACGTGTGACCATATTGACACACACACACACAGAGAAAAAGAGAATGAGAGAAAGTGTAAACCTTGAATTATCTTTAATAAGAATTATCCATACTAAAACGATACATAGTAAAAAAATATAATAATTTTGTTTTGAGATATAAAAAGTAGACAATAGGAAATATATTGACATCCGAACAAAAAAGAATTGCGAAACTATTCACATACTTGTGGTTCCCATAAGTTGTTGGTAAATGAACTCCATAGTTGGGTAAAAGAAGTCAGACAGCTAATTTAGATTGATCGCTCATGGAAATGGATCTGAAAACCATAATTTACGTAAACGCACAAAAACGTTCTTTAATTTAAAGTCTAATAGACCTATACCAATACGATATGATACCGTACAATAATGTATATGATTTGGTACGTACAGATAATTTTTTAGATTCATTTGGACAAGAAATAAAACATAAACAGTACTCCCGTTATATTAGAATCAAGAGTTTATTTTGGACATGCGAGCCAACGTAAGATATATCAAGGCCATAATCAAATTGCCAACAAAGAGTTTTTTTTTTGGACAAACACTTTGTTTTCATTGGTTCAAATCTGACCAAGTAAGTGATTCAAAGATCACAAAGTTTACAATACAATTTAAAGAGGTTTCCCTATGCCATAACATGATAGATAAGGTAAAACGACATAGATTCCATGGAAGTTTTAAGACAAAAGGTATAAAACATACTCCCTCTGTTTCAAAATATAGGATATTTTAACAGCATGCAGATTAAAAAATTTTTATTTTTAATAAGTTCAACCAATCAGAAACAATACTGCATAATATAGAATAATAAACTAATCTAAAAGTTGCATAAAAACTTGAAAACATCATATATTATGAAACAAAAAACTTTTCTAAAACATCTTATATTTTGTAACGGAAGGAGTACAATTTAAAAAAGCATTCCCCAAAGAGCTATCTCAATACATTGAAAGGTTAATAAAGTTTGACTTATTAGGTTAAGCGGGAAAAATTGGTATTACAAGTTATCGACGGCTGGTTACAAATATAGTGTTACTCTAGACTAGAGTAAAAAATATCGACGACTGGTGGTTACTACTATTATAGTGTTTTACTCTAGACTAATAAATATCGACGGCTGGTTACATTTAGGTTATAGTGTTACTCTAGTCTAATAAATATCGACGGCTGGTGTGTAGTAATTACTATTTAATTAGTAATAATGCCAAAAAAAAAAAATTGCAAGCAAGATAAAATCATAAAAATATAATACTCTCTCGGATCGTGAATATCTGTCGTTTTACAAGTTTCACACAAATTAAGGAGGTTTGTGTAAAAGCTATTGTAACCTCCTTAATTTGTGTCTAATCACTATTTAGTCAAATATTGCTGCTGATCCCAATTTTCTTTATTCTTAATAATTTAATAAGTGCACAAGTTCATATGCAGCCATGGAAACGTATTTATATACGTAGTTATTGTTTGTAGTCAAAATTATGTGTTTTTGATGCAAATGAAGTAATACATGTAACAAAGAAGATTTTGTTGTTAAAATTTTTCTAAAAATTTGAAAATGGAGCCAAAACAAAAACTAAAATTAGTATTGGAGCCAAATCTGAAACTAGTGATCACTAATGATGCTTGTATATATATATCCGTAAAAAAGAAGCAATGATGGAAACTTTATACTGTGTCATACATGTAGAAAAACACATAAATATTAAATATAGTCAATTGTTAGCAATATCTAGAGTCACTCATTGAACAACACATAGAATTATGAACTTGTTGACTAAAAATAATAGAAGGGTAAATAAGTTATTTTAGAGTGATAGTTACATAGGTAAGTGAGAACGTCAAATATTTTGACAAAAAAAAAAATCTAAAACGACAGATATTCACGATCGGAGGGAGTACGAGTTACTTAAGTTGAATTCAAAGTACTATATTTGCTGTCAATGCCATAAAGATATCTTACAGAAAAACCATACATCGTTAGAGAATTTATTGAAAAAACCATACATCGTCAGATATTTTATAGAAATACCATCACATACGTACGTTTGTTAACAATGATCAATGAGTAGTCATTCAAAATATCAATTAAAAAATGAGAACAAAATGTCCAAGAGTTACGCATGTTATTTAATTTTTTTATTTCTGTAGATAAAATAACAAACTTAATTTGCTTAGACCGGCCAGCTGCACTTAACTGTTCAATACAAGTAAAACAATAAATATATCAAGTTTTGCGTATAGCGAGGCAAGTTCACGTATAACAAATCTTATCTACAGACTACAGACTACAGCCTAAAGGTATAGAAGCTCTATGGTAAAATGGCTACCAGCCAAAGAGAATCTGAATAATTCTGCAAATGAGGTCATGAACTCATCATGGCGGTGATAATGACGGCATTGACAAATTGACAGCACACGAATCAAATATTTATAGATCCATATTATTTCGAAGTTCGACGTATCTACAGAAGTGAAATTTAAAAAGTCAGATTTTAAATATGTAGATAAACGCAAATATAATTTCAGATATTTTATTAAAGATAAATATAAATAATTACTTATAGTCAAAATTAAACAACTTGGATCCTCCTCACGTCCTTCTAAAACCCTATAAATAACCACACCTGCTCTTCATTTTTCTTCATCTCTCTCTTTCTCAAACACAACCAGGAATCCTTAGAAATGGCTTCAAAGAATTCAGCCTCTCTTGCTCTTTTCTTTGCCCTCAACATCATTTTCTTCACCTTAACCTCTGCAACTGATTGTAAATGCAGCCCAAGTCCAAAGGTCCCAAGTCCCAAGGCCCCAACTCCTTCAGTCCCGAGTCCTTCGGTCCCAAGTCCTAACTCTAGGCCGGTGACGCCTCCCAGCACCCCTGGCTCATCTGGAAACTGTCCTATCGATGCTCTCAGACTCGGTGTATGTGCAAATGTCTTAAGCAGTCTACTTAACGTGCAATTGGGTCAGCCATCGTCTCAATCATGTTGTTCGCTCATCCAAGGTTTGGTTGACCTCGACGCTGCCATTTGTCTCTGCACTGCTCTTAGGGCTAACGTTCTTGGCATTAACCTTAACGTTCCAATATCCCTCAGCGTTCTTCTCAACGTTTGTAACAGAAAGCTTCCATCTGGTTTCCAATGTGCTTGAACAATATCAGCTATGCATACTACTCACGCACACTGTGTTCTCTATAAAATTACTACTGTTTGAATAATTGCATGTAAGCTAGACTTTAATGTTTATATCTTAATTTGTTTTAAGTGAAATAATAAGCATATGAAAGTTTTCTAGTTTTTTTTGTAAACGTTTCCGTCAGTCTATGTATTTCTTATTTTCAACCTGTTTAATCAAAGAAGTTTTGTAACCCACATCTGTTTCTCGAATTCGTGCATGTGGATTCTTCATATTTTTGACATGCAAACGAATGGAGGGGTAAAGCTCAATGATACATAATTAAATTTACGCATGTAGTCACTCCAGATAATTTAAGTGCCGCAAAGTTATATTTACAAATATAGTCGCAAAGAAACCAAAAATAGTTAACACAATCGGGATAATGTAAGGTTTTTAATAACTGATTGTGAAAATAAAATACCGTAAATATTGTCGTAATTAATATGATAAATAAAGAAGAGATCGATGAAAGAACTTTCTGTCTTTTCCTTCGGACCTAGAGGTCGAGTATATATACAACTTTACAAAAGAATATTGTCTTGGAGATCAAGGCAATAAAAGATACGCTAAATGTGAAACTAAATATACACAAAACTACAAGATATGTAAACATTTTATTCTCCATTACCCCCCTCAAGCTGGAGCATGAAGATCCAAAATGCCCAGCTTGTCTCGAAACACATCAAATTCCCGCTCTCCCAACGCTTTAGTGAAAATGTCTGCAAGTTGCAGTTTCGTGGAGACATGAGCTGTGACGATCTTTCCCGACTTGATTTCATCACGGATAAAGTGACAGTCTTTTTCGATATGTTTGGTTCTCTCATGGAAAACCGGATTCGCACTAATGTGTAAAGCGGCTTTATTATCACAGTAAAGGCGCATCGGTTGCGTAAGAACGACACCCAAATCTTCAAGAAGATTTTTCAGCCATTTCAACTCCTTGGTCGTCAGAGCCATTGCTCTATACTCGGCTTCAGCTGAGGATTGACTCACCACATCCTGTTTTTTCGTTTTCCAAGAGATTGGTGACTGTCCAAGAAGAATAAACCATCCTGTCGTAGATCGTCGTGACAATGTGCAGCCTGCATAATCAGAGTCACACCACCCATAGATTTGAAGATCACAGTCCGCGCGAAGCAGGATGCCTTGGCCGGGACTACTTTTCAAATATCGAAGAACTCGAATTGCAGCTTCCCAATGGTCTTTTCGTGGAGCACCCATAAACTGTGATAAAATGTGCACTGAGTATGCGAGGTCGGATCGAGTAACGCCAAGGTAAATCAATTTACCAACTAACCGGCGATACGGTTCGGGGTTCGAAAGAAATGGACCAACTGCCAAGCCAAGTCGATGATGCTGTTCAAGAGGAAAGAGTACCGGTTTTGAATCCAACAACCCAGTCTCAGCCAAGAGGTCAAGAACATACTTCCTTTGACTTAAGTAAATCCCTTTTGGACTCCTTGAAACTTCGATGCCTAAGAAATATTTCAGCACACCTAAATCCTTCATGTAAAAACATGTGCTGAGATATTTTTTAAAATTTTCGATCGCTCCAATTGTATTTCCCGTGATGACCAAGTCATCCACGTAAACAAGGACCCTAATTTCCACTTCATTCTTCTTGTAAACAAAGAGAGAGTAATCTCCAAACGACTGTGCAAAACTGTATTTTTCGAGAGAAGATGCAAGCTTGGCAAACCAACAACGTGGAGCTTGCTTCAACCCATACAAAGACTTCCGTAGTCTACATACTTTACCATCGTGTCGTGAAGGGAATCCAGGTGGCAACGTCATATACACTTCTTCTTCGAGATCTCCGTGAAGAAATGCGTTGTGTACATCCATCTGGTGCACTTCCCAGTTTCGAGCTGCAACTACAGCAAGAAAGGATCTAACCGTAGTCATTTTAACAACAGGGGCAAAAGTTTCACCATAATCTACTCCAGCAACTTGTCGATTGCCTAACACAACGAGTCTCGCTTTGTACCGTTCGATTGTCCCATCGGAGCGATGCTTAATTCTAAACACCCATTGACAACCAATTGCCTTTTTATCCTTTGGTAGATCTTCAAGTGTCCATGTCTTATTCAACTCAAGTGAACCTATTTCACTGCCCACTGCATTTCGCCAACTATCATCTGTCATGGCTTCTACGAAACTTCGCGGTTCGTGTACGGTAGTGATCGCAGCGAGGAACACTTTGTGATTTTCAGAGAACCGACTACACGAAACCACAGCAGAGATAGGATAAGGCTTATCCGAGTCTACACACACGAAGCTTGTATCATAATCTTTAAGGTACCCAGGTCTTTTGCGTTCTCTTTCACCAACACGCAAAGGAGCTGAGATGTGTTCTTGTCCAGAAATATCATTGACATGCTGCTCAATGACATTATCTTCTTCAATATCATCGGTAGAACCCTGATCAGTGTCGCTTTCACTCGATACCACAATCACTTGTGGTGATTCTTCAACTTTGTCAGACACTGAACTCTCGTTTTCGTTCGTCACTATCATTGGATCGGCTCCCACAATTCCTTCTTGATCTTCGTTAAATACAGGAACTGTATGTACCTTGTCAGCAAATGGATCTTCTGTTATATTTCTTTGTGAAGACAAGAAGTGAAATGTGTCCTCACGAAATACCACATCTCGTGACACCGTAAAAACTTCTTTTTCCAAGTCAAATACACGCCACCCTTTCTTTCCATGGGGATATCCAACAAAAACACATTTTCTACTGCGACTCACAAACTTGTCACCTTTATGATCTTGGTTATGTATATAACACACACACCCTATCACACGAAGGTGATCATAAGAAGGTTGTTTTCCATACAACACTTCATAGGGTGTCTTTCCATTCAACACCAAGGACGGTGTTCTATTAATCAAATAAGCAGCCGTAAGCGCACATTCTCCCCAAAATTCAACCGGTAAATGTCCTTCAAACATGACTGCTCGAGCTACATTAAGCAAATGACGATGCTTTCGCTCCACCCGTCCGTTTTGTTGTGGTGTTCCAACGCATGATGTCTCATGATGGATCCCTTCCTCCAAAAAATATGACGTTAGTGCCATAAATTCGCTTCCATTATCACTACGAATCGTTCGAACTTGCTTTCCAAACTGTCGTTTAACCAAGGCAAGAAAATATCTCAATTTTGTCGAAGTTTCGCTCTTTGCATTCATAAGATAAATCCAAGTACCACGAGAGAAATCATCAACAACGGTGAGAAAGTATCTTGCTCCTGAGAATGATGGAGTTCTATATGGACCCCAAACATCACAATGAACCATTTCAAAAATCTCTGAAGTCTTATTATTGCTTAATGGGAAAGAACAACGAGTTTGTTTTGCGCGGATACAAGTTTCACACGCCTTATTCATTAAATCACTACTATTGCTACTAAAACCAAAACCAGACAACTTTTGCACTACTTTCAAAGATGGATGTCCCAAACGTCTATGCCACAACTCCACAGACTGACTTGTGTGACCCTTTGCCGCTGCGACTATCTCCACATTCTGAAAGTAAATCAAACCTCCAACAGGTCTACCTATCCCAATCAGCATCCTCGTAATGCGGTCCTGAAGAACACAAAACGGAACAGACATTTGGACAACACAATTATTTTCTTCCATCAATTGTGAAACCGATATCAAATCAAACCCTAGATTTTCTATGTAGAACACTTCAATCAATCGCAGATGAGAGTTCAAAACGACTGTTCCAACTGTGTTTCCTACTACTACTCTACCATCAGCCAACATTATTTGTGTTGGTGTCGATGCTCTCAAATTAAGAATCTCTTTCTTACAGGTCAAGTGATGAGTTGCTCCGCTATCTATTATCCAAGAAGGAGAAAGCGACTTACCCGACGTTTGTTCATCCGCTCCGATGGCTGCCGCGTTCATCACACGCTTAACGCTGAGCCACTGTTCATCTGTGAGACCACACACGGCCGTTCTATCCGCATCCGTGACTGCCACGTTTGCTACTCCAATGTTTGGCTGTCCTACCACTCTTGCCACGTTTACACGAGCCGTTCCGCCTCTCCCTCGTGTAAGTCCGGTTGGTGGTCCGAATCCTCTTCCACGACCCATTCGATTTCGTGGTCTATCTCCCCACCACTCCGGAAACCCCACGATTTGAAAACATGTTTCTGATCTATGTCCGGTTCGTCCACAGTTAGAACAGACAATTCCAACATCTCTGTCATCTCGATACTTTGGCTTTTGCGTTTGTGCAACGAAAGCCATGTTCTCCGGTTTCTCTTCAGGGGTCTTTTTCTTCAACCGAGCATCCTCATCTTGTGTCACCTTTAAGTAGACGTATTCAAGTGTAGGCAATGGTTCTTGAGAAAGCAAATTAGATTTTACCATCCCATAAACTTCTTCGTCGAGTCCCATTACGAAGTCATGAACCTTGTCTTCTTCTCTTCTCTTCTCATCTTCGGCACTAAAGTTACATGTGCAAAGACCACAAGTGCAGCTCAACGGAGGTCGATAACATCCGAGACAATCCCAAATCTTTGTTAACTTCCCGTAGTATGCTTCAATGCTCATCCCAGCTTGTTGACAGTTTGCTAGTTCTTTGCGTAACTGTTGAACACGAGGTCCATTAGTAACACGAAATCTTTTTCTTATGTGTTCCCACAGATCTCGTGCCAACGGCTTATGGGAGATATTAGACAGCAGCTTCGGTTCGATTGTCATCTTAATCCAAGAGACAATTAATGCGTTGATTGGCTTCCAATCATCGTAATCTGGTGATCCTTCGGTTGGGGGTTTGATAGAGCCATCTAGAAACCCAAATTTATTTCGTGAATAAAGCGCCGTCTCCAAGTTGATGGCCCACTCTTCGTAATTGTCTCCTTTCAAGAGAGGTCGTGATATTACACTTCCAGGATTGTCGTTCGAGGTCAAGTCGTATGGAGAAATCGTTCGTCGTTGATTTTCCATCATCTTCGGTTTCGATTCGTTGTTCTTCACGTCTTCGGTCATCGTCACAGAAAGAACAAGACAGGTTCGATAAACAGATCAAGGAAAACAGATCTCAATACCAGGATCAAAAAAATCGAAAGAAGATTTTATGCCTGCTCTGATACCATGATAAATAAAGAAGAGATCGATGAAAGAACTTTCTGTCTTTTCCTTCGGACCTAGAGGTCGAGTATATATACAACTTTACAAAAGAATATTGTCTTGGAGATCAAGGCAATAAAAATACGCTAAATGTGAAACTAAATATACACAAAACTACAAGATATGTAAACATTTTATTCTCCATTATAATATCATGAAAAAATACTTGTAAATGAAAAAGCTAGATAGTTAATTGGAAATGTTATGAGAAAAATATTACACAAATATAATCAATAATTCATATCTTAATGATATTTTAATCTTAACTAATTACGGCATTAAAATACAATCTTATCAAATTGATAGATTGACATGAGGGAATTGCTGGGTTGAAATCATGAATGTCACCAAGACTCATTTGGTGGGTTCGAACTGTTCACTAAATGACCAAAATATCAAACTAATAAAGACGCTTGAAACGGCATTAGGGTTTATAATAATAATTAAGTAACATAATTTTATTAAAAGTTTTATATGCTCACTATTAGATTTAACTTTTAAGTAAGGTTTAGTGAATATTTAAATCTTGATATTATACGTAAATAATATATGTCAAGTACAAAAAAAAAAGATAAATAGATCTTCATTGAATCTTCTTGGCATGATAAATTAATATTAATCTAAATATTATTAGTAAATATATATAGAATGGAAAAAAACCCGAGAAATACGCCATCTAATTATTTTTTGGCCGTTTAATTCCTCTAGTTATAAATTTCCCAAAAAATATCTGGTTTAATTTCTTTTGTTTTTAAAGACCTTCATCTTATTAATATCGGTAGATCCATACTTAGACATATCGATTGTTAACTTTAATGAGGGAATTGTTAATTATGGTTAAAATTTAACTTCCACATGTTTAATTAAAGATAACAAATGACACAGCTGCCCTCTTCTTCTTGTCTTCCACAAATCGATCTGTAAACTATGAGCGATGATCATACCAACGACCAAGAGCCCCAATAGCGAAGAAAGCAGTCCAAGTTCCCCATTCATCGTTCGGAGAAATGAGAGGCGTACTCAACGATCTCACAGTAACCGATCGGATCGGAGAAGATAATTCCGGTAACGACAAATCCTGCGAGAGAAACCAATCGCTTTCATTACGGAATCGCGACAACGAGAAGCTAAGCCGCGAAGGAACAGGTTTAGCCGATAATTCAGGAAGATCCTTGCGTGAAACAATGTGCGAGCGACGGCGAAATAATCTCGACGACGGCAACGAGATTCCGGTCACGTTAAGTAACGACAAGCTCGTCGCCATTTTATTCGCGTCAGCTTTACAACGAGAAAAAGTGGAAAAGAGAGTGAGTGATTAGTGAAGTTGTTGACTCATATTAGAGCATGTGCGTCAACTTTACTTATATACTTCATTACCTACTTACTACATTGAGCAAAACCAAATCTAAAATCAAATTTAAAGATCTATGGAGACCACATCTTAAGTAACGGTGATGGCTAAGCTTTTATACAGCTGAACCGAATCTAAAATCAAATTTGATTCTTAGGTGAAGTTGATTTTGCATGTATATATAAAGAGAGGTTTTAATTTTTTGTTTCTATGGGAGTTAAGAAATGAAAATTCGCAAGTGGTGGTGATTGATTGTAACAGGTCGGAAAAGACAAAGGTCGGAGCTGCGATGAGTGGTGCATTGGTCAGCACTCTAGTTGGGCTTGCAGCTAGCAATCTAGGGGTCATTTCTTCTCAAGCTCCTGCTTTTGCTGTAGTTTTGAATTTCTTGCTTCCGTTAGCTGTTCCTCTGTTGTTGTTTAGAGCTGATTTGCGACGTGTGGTTCAATCTACTGGAAAGCTTCTCTTGGCCTTTCTGATTGGATCAGGTAATAGGTCCCTGTCTTGTTGTATCTTAGTAACAGGGGTGGTACTGTATCAGCAAAAGGCTCATAGTTTACAGATCGATTTGTGGAAGAGAAGAAGAAGAGGGCAACAATGTCATTATTTATCTTTAATTAAACACGTGGGGATTAAATTTTAACCATAGTTAACAATTTCATCATTACAGTTAACATTCGATATGTCTTAAGTATGGATCTACCGATATTAATAAGATGAAGGCTTTTAAAGACAACTGAAATTAAACCAGGTATTTTTTTAGAAATATAATAACTAGAGGAATTAAACAGCAAAAAAAAATTAGATGGCGTATTTTTCGGGTTTTCTGCTTATATAGAATACCATACTATTGTATGATTTTGTGTTCTTAAAATAGTTTATTTTTTTGCTAAAGATTTGTCTCTAAAATTGATTGATAGAAAAATTTTGTGTTGTTTTTTCAAATTATTGTTGTAGTATTGTCTATATATAATATCATCATCAAAGTAACCAAAATTTCGTATTATGGAACATTTTCATTTTTATAGTATAAATTGTTTAAATGTTGATAGTTAAGGTCATTAATCATAAATTAAATTTATGCATGTCATTTGCATAAGTGAATTCATCAATAATCTTTGTATTTTATCGTCAAAACCTTTTTTCTTTAAATATTAAAGTTTTATTTCGTAAGTACAAAATTTATAGCATCCAAAATATTAATTTTAGTTTGAAATTTTTTTATCTCAAATTATATTTTCTTGTAATTCTGATGTAAAATCTTAATTGATAAAGAAATTAGACAAATCTATCTAAACTTCTAAATAAATTAATATTCTGAAAATGATAGAAATATTAATTAATTATCTTATTAAATTTTATTAAAAAATGTATTGGTCCAACTGAAGACCAAAATGTTTGATTATATTTTAGTGTTTATTAATCTATAGAATATTATTTATCTAATTTTTATTCTATATACCAAACTAAAAGACTGCTATGGAAACATATTCTGAAGACTTTACGTACTGACAACCTTGTTGGAAATACTAACAAAAATTTATTAAATAGCTGCCCAATCAAATTTTTTCACTGTGTTAACTTTTCTTGCTCTTTGTTTCTTGTGAAGAAGTTTGAAATAATCTTTGACAAACAAAATAAGAAGTTTTAGATAATCTATTTTTTTATTGTCGGTTTTAACTATTTTGTGGTCATAGGATCATTGAAAAAATGTGATATCTCCTTGAGGACAAATGTTTCTATCGACTTTTAAGTAAGGTAAACCAGTCTTTATATTTTGTGGAAAGATCAATGGTTTTTTTTCTGTTGCTCTAATTGTCTAAAATATGAGTACGTTCACATCGTAAATCTTATCTTTGACAATCTGTCAATACTTTATATTTATTTGTTCATTCAAATCTAAGTTTAGTTGCAATCTCATATATGCCGTTTCAAATTGTAAAACACCATGAATTACGTGGCTTCAGCTCTATTACTGCAGTGATTAAAAATGGGTTTTGAGTAAACACAACTCATAAGTTTGGCATGAGGATTAGAAGGGTTTTTCTAAGCTTCTTCATGGATCAGAAATACTTTCTAAGTTTCATTTTCGTATTTTCTGCGTTGTTATTGTCCTTATTTGTTAACATTCAGACAATGAAAATGTGCAGTTAATTGGGATTAATCCAGTCGTCGATTGGGTTTACTTTATTTGGAACCACTAATAGATACGAAACTTCCAAATGTAGAAGCCAGAGAAATTTACGTTTACGTAAACAGCGCTGTACAAAATTGTAATGGTCTAGTCAACGTACTTAACACATGCAAGACGATCGTATGTTAACAAAAGTGACGATTTTTAACATCAGCGAGATATGGACTACTAAACTTTCGGATGTCCATATCTCCCCGACTACAAAACACGTCTTTGAGTTGAGCTCGAAAGAAAACACGTCTTTGAGTTCAAAACTGAAGATAGGTGCATCTTAATTAAATAAGGATTATCCAAAATTTTAGTATTTTGGTTTTGATAAAATGATGATATACATATATATATATATATATATATATAACCGATATATAAATTAATGATATTGTCTAAAGCATACGAAATGCATATATATTAACATCAACTGTTTTTCACAAACTTATTAATTTTGGTAATATATTCGTTCACTTAAAAGAATTTAGTTATCTATTTTTTCAAAAATTGATGGAAACAAATGCATGTACGTATAGACTCTAGTATCTAGTAATTATGAAATGAAAAAATGGGACTAATTAAAAGCTATTTCGAAGATCTCACGTACGACCGGTGGTGAAAAGATAACCACTTGAAAAAGCGGTACTAAAAATGTAATTGACATTTGAAATAGTTATACCTACTAATTTGTTTGTATTAATGTTTCCATATTACCGTGTTATTATTTTCTTAATTGACTTTTATTTTTTTGTCTTCGCATTGCTGAAAACGATGATGATTTCTTTCGGTGCGAATAGTATTGGCTCTATTTTTTTTTGTTTTTGTCCTATCAAACTAAAACATTACTATATTTTATTTCGGAACAAAATGAAATTATTTGACTTTACGAAACTCTTAATTTTGAATATGTTCACATCGTAGTTTCATGTTTGGGTTATGTCCATCACATAATTTCTCAAACTAAATAGTTACATTCCTTGATAGATCAGTATAATTTTATATCAAATTAGTTTATCAAAGTTGTGATTTAAGTTTATTATCGTACGAACCAATATAAATAGATAAAATCCTCAAAATACCAAACTTTGAAGTTTTGCTGTCAAAAATAGTATATGTTTTAAAAGTATTAAGTACCACTAAAACTTTTGGTTTTCCAAAAATACTACAAACAAAAAAGAAATTGATTTTTAAAGATTTCAAATTTATATTTTTAATTTTGAATTGACCATTTTAAATTAAAGGTATACTTTTTTAAGAGATAGCGTTTACTGTTTAGAATTTAAGAATTAATTCTGAAGGTTAAAGTTTAATTTTTGTTTTGTGGTATTTATAAAAAACAAAAAAATTTGATAGAATTTTTAAAATATATAGTATTATTGGCAACGAGACTTGAGAGTGTGATACTTTGAGAATTCTCCATAACAGCTAGCAGATAAAAAAAATTATTATATTCTTCAGAAAAAAAAAATGATATTCTTATCATACCAGTACAATCATATGTAGTTCAAACATGCTTCCTCAGCCCTGCCGGCTGCCAGCCATGTGCACGTGGTCATTGCTCATTCTCTACAAGAGGAAGAGGGTCTGATGAAGAAACTTTGATTGGTGGAAGCCAGTCCATGAAAAAAACTCATCGGGCTCATGACCAAGACTAAATGTTATGGATTAATTTTTTCTACTAAGAAAATATTGAGAGTGTTCTCTTTAAAATCATTACAGTTCGAATAATTGCATGCATGTATGCAAGTTAAGGGTCTAAGTTATCTATAGCACTATTTGTAAACGCTTTTCCGCGTATATATGTTTCTGTTGTAATTTTGTTCTTGTTTTATACAATTAAATGAAAGACGTTTCATATACATAGTGAATGTGTTGACAAAAAATATATATACACATAGTGAATGCCTTATGTATTCAAATATTCCCTTTGTATTTTGGATTGGAGTTTTCACGTAGTTTTGTCCAATTTAAAAAATGAGGTTCGATACAATCATATCATTTTCTTTTTTATAATTTTGGGTGAGCAGAGTGATCATCAGAATGGGGTCTAGAACTAATAACATAATCTAACCACAAACAACTTAAGCTATTCGACTAATCTTATGAAATCAAATGGACTCCAACACCAAACTGGAGGAATCTAGTTCGACTTGATTTGAAAAGACTATACAACATAACCGCCTGATAACATAAATAGTCTCAGCATCTACTTCCCAGCATACATACAACTTTGTTTCGAATAAAAAATTGATTCCGGAAAAAGCGAGTTGACGTCTTACCCCAAATCCAACTACCACTAAGCCAATCAAATGATTATTTGTCCGAGAATGCTCTTGCCAACTGCAGTTTCTTAGCTTACTACCGTTTACGAATATATGTCTATATATCTACAATTACTTTGCAATTAACGAATGAGATGCAATATAATTCTTATACGTATTTTCTAAATGTTTTTATAATCACGTATATTAATATATATTTTTAAAAAATTTAAATTTTGGACATTTTTTCGTGGAAGCTTCATATGATATATATAATATTTATCAACATTTTACAAATTTGACAGTGATAACCATGGATTATATCGCTTTTTCAGGACTAACCTGCATTTTTTTGGATTTAGAAGATAAATTGCAATAAACAGCGATTTGCATGTTTCTTTTGCAAAAATCCCTTTAAAAATTAGATACAGTATATGCACAGTCAAACCTTATTATGAATGTGTCCCTACTCCCTATAACACTGTGTTTTGTTTTCCTTGTTCCTGGTTTCTTTTTAAGAAGTTATAAATGTTATTTTTTCAAGTTGACTTTTTTTTTTCTAACATTGCTGAAAAGATGATATTTTCTTGTAGGACAAAATTTATTGTTGACTTTAATAAATATTAGAACCAGCCTTTTCCAGAAAATAAATGATTATGCGCTACTCTAAATTATGAGTTCACGTTTTAGTTTCATGTTTGGGTTATGCCCATAATCTAGGTTCCTGTGTTTTTTTATATGTGAAAATATTTTCTAAAATTTTAGTTGTATTTCTAAATAGAAAATAACAGCATAGATTAAAGAATATTTTAAATGGTATCAGTTTATCATCAAACATCCATAATTCTAACTCTAAAATGTAGGAACATATTAAGTCATAAACAATACGAATCGATGTAAGAATAAGAAAAAAAAAAAGACAATATGAATCGTTTCAACCTTATTACCTTATGCACATTAGAAAATATTGGAGGTTCTGTATACACAACCTTAAAAACAAGTTAAGTTTAAATTCTCTTGCTAGTTGTAATATTATGAGATCCAAAAAAAAATCCCCTTTCTTTTACGTCACAAATGAGGCTACCATGTATACGGACCAACCCGGTTCATGAATGATTTTGATGTCTCCTTCTTATGCATAAGAGGATCCAAAAATTCGAAAACGTTTCACATGTAACATATATTTTCAATGAAGTTCTCGAAACTTTTGCGCCCTTAGCTTATCCCTCTACTGGGACTAGTTTGTGATAAATACATACATTTCTTCCAAGCAAGGTTCGGGAAGAGTGCAGAGCGCAACTATCTCTGGAATGTACTAAGAGTTAAGACCACTACACTAACAGGTATATATCTTACGGACCTAAAATGTAAAAGCTCTCAAGTAAAATGGCTACAAGCCAAAGAGAATATGATAAAATGTGTAATGGGGTCATGAACTCATGATGGTGGTGATGATAACAGCATTGACAATTTCACAATAATACTAATATGAATGCACGAATCATATATTATTTCTTAATTATAATCGTTTTGCAAAAACGATCTAACAAATAATTTCAAGGTTCTTTGATTCTACATAAAGGAAAATAAAAAGGTCAGAGTTTGTATGTGCAGATAAGCGCAAGAAAATAAATAAAAACAGATGTTTTGTAAAATTACAAATATTTATAAAATAATCAATTATACTAGAACAAGTTGGTCCTCTTGTTATCCTTCTACAACCCTATAAATACCCACACTCTCTCTTCATTTTTCTTCATCTCTCACTCTCTTAAACATACTCAATCTTTGAAACACCCATCCTAGAAAAAGAAAAGAAAAAAAAGACAACAATGGCATCAAAGAACTCAACCTCTCTTTCTCTTTTCTTCGCCCTCAACATCCTATTTTTCACCTTAACCGCTGCAACTGATTGTGGTTGCAACCCAAGTCCTAAGCCCAAGCCGGTCCCAAGTCCCAAACCCAAGCCGGTCCCAAGTCCTTCCGTCCCAAGTCCTTCGGTTCCAAGTCCTTCGGTCCCAAGTCCAAACCCTAGGCCGGTCACGCCTCCAAGCACTGGTTCATCTAGAAACTGCCCTATAGATGCTCTCAAGCTTGGTGTATGTGGAAATGTCCTAAGCAGACTACTCAACATCCAGTTGGGTCAGCCATCAGCTCAACAATGTTGCTCGCTCATCCAAGGTTTGGTTGACGTTGATGCTGCGGTTTGTCTATGCACTGCTCTTAGGGCTAACATTCTCGGAATCAACCTTAACGTTCCTATATCTCTCAGCGTACTTCTCAACGTCTGTAACAGAAAGCTTCCGTCTGGTTTCCAATGTGCTTGAATGATATGAGCATACAAAGCGTACGTGCGCATTATTATAGTTTGAATAAATGGGTGTAAGCTACAGTTTGCGTTTAAACTTTTATTTGTTATAGTGAAATAATAAATGTACGTGTGAGAGTTGTATTGTTTTTTTTTGTCTGTTTTTGTAAACGTTCCCTTCTTCCGGGCGTCTTTGCTTTATAGTAGCAATTTATATCTATTTTCAACACGTTTAATGAAAGAGATTTTGTGCAACGTCTCATTTTCAAATTCTTGCATTTAGATTACTATTACAATTTTCAGATTAACATTTTTATGATGTCAAATGCTATTTTTACTTGAAACATTTATTCACCTAAGGATTTACATATCTCGAGATTAGTTTGAATTTTTTTTCCTTTTCAAACATGAATTTCAAGTATCCTAAAACTATAATTAAGGCATTATATTATTAGTAGAAAATTCTCCAACGAACATCAAAGTTTTGCGAATCTGAGAATGAATAGCTCGGTTACTGAAATCAAAGTTTTGTTCTTGTTTGTGAAAGAAAATGTGGTTTGAGTGATCCTGTCAATTCAATGATGTTTATGTGCTTTCATTAAATTATAGCCTATAATATCGGAAGATAATATATGTGGTCATGAGTCCATGTTTAAAAGGCCTTGACCGAAAATTTGTGTGACGAAAAGTTTGAACCGAAATTAATTCTTGGCGAATGTTTTGATGGTGTACGTGCTAGTGTTGCCATACTGATTTTTTATAATTTATTTGATCCATAATGAGCGGTACTGTTGAAGAAGTGATTAGTTTAGAACTCATGTTTATTCGGTCTTACTCATTAAAACATAACCAGAAAACTGGAGACTGGTTAATTAAGTATTGAGGTTTAAGAGAGTGTCTTTAATTCGGATGAAGGGTCTGATATTATAAGATTTAAATAGAAGATTTTTTCACTCTGCTTCTTCGTCCTCTGCTTTAAACCTTTATTGTCACGAGTTGGAGATCTTTGCATGTTGCAAATTCTTGATATTGAATTAGTAGATCTTCTAGCCAAAATGAAAAAATATCTCGGCTCGAATATCCTGACTTGGTTAATCGACTGTCTTTGATTTTCTTTTGCTTCAATTTCTCATGTGTATCGAGCCAAAATTATAAATTCGCAGATTGAACTCCATCAACGCATAACGTGATTGGTAAAAATTCACAGCAACCTTGCATGAACGTCGTATCTAATCTTGAAACGCGTGATAAGAACTCATAAGAATGTTTTTTTTTTGTGTGTGTTCATTTTTACTTTCGGATATAATTAACACTCATACGAATAAATGTTCATTTTCGGGGTTGTTTGACCCGTGACCCGTGATGGTGTGAATGTGAGTTACAAGTTCCATGACAGAAGCAAATGGATGTATGTGGGGACACTGATTTGGAGTCTTGCAAAGATATTTTTACGAAGAAATCAAAGATGATTAATTAAAGAATAGCTGAATTGAATAACATATCTAAAGTTTACGTAATGAATTATTTTTCTTGGATATTTAGACGAACACATTATAAAAATTGCAAAAATGTTCTCTTTTATTTCAAAATATACATCTACGAACACGATTTAATTACATAAACACACTTATAGTGGATCTCCAATATTGGGGGATGCAGAAGTCGATTTTACCTAAAACACGACCATAAGAAACTTCTTGAAATTTATTGCAATTTTTAACAAATATACTAAAAAACTTAACTAACAATTACAAGAATTAAGAAAATGAGTATGGGGCACGTCTTCCACCTCTCATAAGCCTAAATCAGCCACTAATGTACAGTGTACACCATAGCAAACTAAACTTTTACAAGCTAAATCCTAAACGTTAAATTTGAAACAACAAATCCTAAATCCTAAATCCAAAAGGCAAAATCTAAACTCTAATATACAAAGTTTGTTTACTTCTATATATCGATAGTAACTGGCTTGACTACTGTGACAAGTTTATGTATACCTACAGGCACTAGCTATATAATATTGTACATGTAAACTTAGTTTTTCTCATAACTTGTTCCCAGTTTGACAAAACATGCAAGCTAGCATATCTTTTCCGTTTGACAAACTTCGCAATAAATAATTTTAAAATAATTATTATTCTTATTATTATTTAACGAATGCTTACAAAAAAGACACGAAAATGAGCGATTGAGATTAATCAGTCGCCGTCAGGTTGACTTGATTTGGAACCACTAATATTTTAGTACGTAGATAGGTTTCTGCTTATATTTGGACCGCATATCATCAATTAATTTCTACAAAAACTCCAAACATATAAAGCCTTTATTTAGAAATTGTGATCCTTATTAATGAATAATGGCGAATAAGAAAGATAAAATATCTAGTCTTGGCCGATAAAAAAACGTCTTTGTGTTAAACCAAAAATCAAAATATGTTACTAACGAGTTTAATATATGCAAGAAGGGATACAAGTAAAGATACAGTATTTTGATAATTACATATTAAATGTTTACATGACAAAATGTTGAACCAAAAGTATAAATATTTTACTTACTCTGTGAGTCTAATACACTCTCTTAAAACAGAGGGACGTGTTACGGAGACGTTGTGAGGGTGTCAGGGAAGTGGTTTTTGGTAGAGAGATAGTCGAGTGCAAACATATATATTTTTGTTTATATGTGAACATAGTTTCTCAAACTATCAGTTGATTAATTTTAGATTTATTTTAAATGATATAATTCAGATGATAAAATCGAGAAACTAATCTAACTATTGAGTAAACCATGTTAAAACAAAATATTCAAAAATTATGAGTTGTGGTTTTCATGAGATTGTCCTAGTCAATTGCTCGATCAACTCTCAGAATAAAAGGATATAGTCATATAGAACACACTACATGATCGTTGAAACCTTGGGTATAGAGAACGTATTTGGAGGTCCTAGATAGTACACCCTTAAAAAACCCGACTACCATATTCTGACAAACCCGAATGCATGCATTGTTTTAATGTCTTCCTATATATGTTATGCATTCTTAAATTCAAAAAGATTCACATATAACATTTTTCGTGTGAAATATATTTGGTGTGTCACCCAAGCAAGGATTGGAATTTAGTACCCAACCTTGACGTATAGAAGCCGTCAAGTAAAATGGCTACGAGACAAGAGAAGCTGAATAGCTATGCACTGGAGTCACCCACAAACTCATGATGGTGGTGATAATAACAGCATTGACAATATGAGTATATGACATTATATACTTATATATAATAATAATATATGACTGCATGAATCGCATATTTTTATTAAATATAAATGACATTCAAATATAAAAACTATTTTCCAAATCATTTCGAGGTTCGACGACGTAGCTACATGCATATAGGAAAATAAATGGTCAGAATTTAAATATATAAGTAGATAAGTGCAAATAATTATATATATCTGCGAATAATTAATTATACTAAAATTGAACAAGTTGGTTCTCGTCTCCTTCTTAAACCCTATAAATACCAACACCTTCTCTTCATTTACATTCATCCAATAACCCTTAAAACACAGTACCTATCTTTATAAAAAATAAAAAGAAAAATGGCTTCAAAGAACTCAGCTTCTCTTGCTCTTTTCTTTGCTCTCAACATTCTCTTTTTCACGTTAACCGTTGCAACTAACTGTAACAGCTGCAACCCAAGTCCTAAACCCAAGCCAGTCCCAAGTCCTAAGCCTAAGCCGATCCCATGTCCTCCTCCAGTCCCAAGTCCTTCGGTCCCAAGTCCTAACCCTATGCCGGTCACACCTCCGAGCAACCCTGGTTCATCTGGAAAGTGCCCTATAGATACCCTCAAGCTTGGTGCATGTGCAAATGTCCTAAGCAGTCTACTCAACATCCAGCTGGGTCAGCCATCATCTCAATCATGTTGCTCGCTCATCGAAGGTTTGGTTGACGTTGACGCTGCGATTTGTCTATGCACTGCTCTTAAGGCCAACATTCTCGGAATCAACCTTAACGTTCCTATATCTCTCAGCGTTCTTCTCAACGTTTGTGAGAAAAAGCTTCCGTCTGGTTTCGAGTGTGCTTGAACGATATCACCTATGTGATGCCCGTGCACAATATACTTTTCCAAATTATTTCAGTTTGAATAAATGCATGTACGATAGAGTTTATGTTTGAATCTTGATTTGTTAAAGTGAATTATAAATGTGTGAATCTTAATTTGTAGCAATCTTTTTCTATTTCAACCCGTTTAATGAAAGAGATTTTGTAACCAACGTCTCATTTTCAAATTCTTGCTTTCGGCCAAGAATCGTTTTTTCTTTTAAACATCCTTTAAACGATAATTTTTAATAATCTTAAAATTGTATATAAAACACTAAAATATGAATAGACCATTCTCCAAGATTGTGGTGTAACTGAACATTAAAATTCAATGATGTTCATATTCTTTCATTAGCCTATGACCGAAAGTTTTTGGTATGATAAGTTTAAACCGAAATCAATGCTTGGCCGAACGTTTTGATGCTTTGCTAGTGTTCGTTTATTCACTATTGAAGAAGTGATTCCTTTAAAACTCAAGTTTCTCCGGTTTAGCTCATTATAGCATAACAGAGAAATTGGAGACCAGTTAATATGGTATTGAGAGTCTCGTACTCGGGTGTAACTCTGCTAGCTTCTTCTTCTCATCAGTATTGAGGATTGAGAGTTAGTACGAGTACTCAGGTCTAACTCGATCAATTCGTATGAACGTTTGACACCTAGGATGGCGTGATAGGAACTTTGAAGAATATGTTTTTGTGTCTCTTCGGTTCGGGTGGTATGACCCGTGATGATGTATAATGACAGAAGTAGATTGATGTATGTGGGGACACTGGGGAATTTGCCATTTAAAGTGTTGCAAAGATATTTACAAATTAGTAGTCGCAAAGACCGACTCAAAGAAAAAAGAAAAACAAAAAGTAGTTAGCAATACTAATATAATCTAGCATTTTGATGAATAGCTGAATACGAAAATTGAAGATGTTTATCGGAATTACATGTATTTATCGTGTTAGATTCGGGTTTTACTATGGGCTTCCAACTCAAAACCAATTGGCAGGATTGGCCCTAATCTTTTATATATTACTTAAATCCTTTCATATATTTCCGATGTGGGATATTTTATACTAATACCCTCCCTCACGCTCAGGCATGACCATCTGAAGCGTGGGCATATGTGGAAACAACATCCACGGGTGGCCTAATAATCAATCTGCTCTGATATCATGTTAGATTCGGGTTTTACTATGGGTTTCCAACTCAAAACCAATTGACAATGAGTGGATTGGTCCTAACCCTTTATATATTACTTAAATCCTTTCACATTTTTTCGATGTGGGATATTTTACACTAACACTCCCCCTCCTCACGCTCAGGTATGACCATCTGAAACGTGGGCATATGTGGGAACAACATCCATAGGGTGGCCTAATAATCAACCTGCTCTGATACCATGTTAGATTCGGGTTTTACTATGGGCTTCCAACTCAAAACCAATTGGCAATGAGTGGATTGGCTCTAACCCTTTATATATTACTTAAATTTTTTTACATTTTTCCGATGTGGAATATTTTACACTAACACATCGCGTCGATGTATCATGCATGTGTCATACATAACAAGCATGTGTTTTCCGACGCTCTTTAGCGCAACATCTATACTAGTATTTTTGCAGCAGTTTTTGCTCAAAAATACTTTTTGGAAAGTTTTTGCATTTAATGCATTGACTTTAATATTAGTTACCAAAAATTTCAAAATTAATTATAGGTAAGATTTTAAAAAATAAGAAAATCTGTCTACCTCATTTAAACATAAATATATGATTCTTTTTCATTTTTATTTGAATTTATATTTAAATTATCTTGAACTATTCTATAATAAATTTAGTTAATAAAAATTGTGATTTTTTCTTGCATATGATGTAATAAAAAAAATTTAAAACAGACATATATTACTCAATAGATAAATAAAAAAAATACCGGTACAATCTCCCACATCGCCTAAAAAATTGGGCAATAGTTTAGAGTCATACTATAAAAGAGACCAAAATGATTCAGAATACAAAATGAATAGAAAGATTAATTTATCAGGTATTCAAACTTAAAAAACTTTAATTTGGTTTATTCCGGTTCTTTATTTTAAAGATTTTTAAAAAGTTAAATATTATAAATGTTATATTAAATATTATAAATATTTATATTTTTAGAAAGTTAAACTTTATTAATATTAATAATATTTAAATGTTTATGAAGTTTCAAATATAAAGTTTAAGTATTATAAAATATTTCAACTTTTAAAAAAATTAGAAGACTTTTAAAATATTAATAATATATTTAAACTTATAGGAAACTTCAAATATGAGAAATACTCAATCGTTTTAAGAATTCTAAGTATTATAAATATTTAAATTTTATAAGAAGCGTCAATCTTATAAAATGTAAATGGTTACAATCTTAATAAATAACATATTAACTCAATCTAATATTTATAATACAAAACAATAAATATTAAAAATTAAGATGATATAGTGCGATTTTAAATATTTCGGGACGGTATATAGCGGGACAGGTTTCATTAATTCGGTGTTACACGGGTAAAACATTATTTCATTATTTTGTTAACACTATTGTTATCAGAAAATAGACATATCTAATTAAATTGATTAAATAAATATTATGTAAAAAGTAAATTATATTACGGTAGTATATGGTTTAAACTATAAAATTAACAATTATTATACAATTATTTAACTAATAAATACAACTTATAATTTAAATGTTTTAATTATAAATAATTTGCTCCGCGGTGTACCGCGGGTCCTAATCTAGTAAAATAACGGAAAACATAACCACAAGTGAAGAATAAAAAATGAGTAAGAATTTGGATCGTTCTCTGAGTTCTCTCGTTGGAGAGAAGGTAATATTTATAGAAATTTTTTTACCTCTTCGGATTAATATACCGAGTGAAAAAGTGCCTCCATCGGTTTGAACCGATACTATGCACTCAAGTACTTTTTGCCTATTACCTTTGTCCTTTTGCATGCGTCTGTAAATAAACCAACGAATCTCAAAGTTTACATGTTATGTCATGTAATGTCTATGTTGTTCACATTTATTTAATACTGGTTTCTATAGCTCTAATTAATCCCTGCATGAATCAGAGATGAGCTGTTTTACAATTATTTTTAGTTTTTACCATTGAACTTCGGGGGATTATACTACAGTACGTTGTAATCATTTTGATTTTGGAATGGAAGAATTAGCTGAACAAAAAAACTTAAACGAGTTGTAACATTTAAAGCAAGTTTATATTTGATCTGAGATTTGAATATATGAAATTCTAGACATTCTGTTCCATTCTTGGATATTATTCATATATGTTCAGATATTTAAAATAATTGAATGTGGATATTATTCATATATGTTCTTTTTTTTTTACTTGAAAAAGGCGATAAATGCCAAATATGTAGAATACTATAAATGAATATGCTATTTAAAAGTGTATTTTGAAGACCTTACTTACAAGTTACAAGTTAACACCTCTGGATATTTGAAATATCTAGAATTAAAATGACATTGACGTTTAATCGAGTGATGAGATGCTAAATACGAAAAGTATTAAATAGCTGCCCAATCAAAATACATACCCTCTTTAACAATTTTCTTGGTTTTTTGTTTCTTTAGAAGAAGTTCGAAAAAAATCTTCTTGTATTGTCGGGTTTAACTATTTTTGGTCGTATCATCGTTGAAACAGTGATATTTTCTACGAGGACAAATATTTTTTATTGACTTTAAACAAGAGTAAACAATTCTTTTTTTCCGGAAAGATCAATGATTTTTCTTACTCTACTTGTCTAAAATATGAGTCTGTTCACAACGCCATTCATATGCTTGGGTTATATTAATACAATTTAGATGCATACGTTTTTTTTTTCCTTCCTAATTTTAGTTTCGATTGTTTAGAACTATATTTATATATCAGTTAATTGCATAGTTGAAACTTAGTTTTGGGTCTAATCATATGACAATTAGTGTTCAAACGTAAACTAACCTCTTTATTTGTGTGTGAATGTGTACCATCGATTTTTATTCGACTGATGATTGATTTGATTTAAAGTTAGTAGGGTTTCTTTTTTATAAAGTTATGATAAGATTCTTCATGGAACAAAAATAGATCCCAAGTTTCACATTTGCTTCGGCAAACTTTTTCCTTTTAAGGAAACTTTATTTACGTTATGATAAAGTTGTCATTTTTAATTATTTTTACGTGTTTCGCTATTCTTGAAATTTACTTGCATACTTTTAGTAAACTGGTAAGAAAGATTGCAAAAAATTTCTCTTCTATTTTAGTGTTTACATGTACACACACGTTGTAATAGTTGATCATCAATTTAATTAGTACGTATAGGTATAGTACATAAAACTAATAATTTAGCTTTACAAACTAAACTAGATAATTATATTTATATTAACTGACCTTGATTGTGAGTTGTGTGACAAGTGCATGTATATGATATATATATCTTGAAACACACACATAACTGTCATTCACCATTTCGTCCTCAATTATCAAATGTCTCTCATAATTTACTAATGATCTTATCAATAGTTTTCCCTTTTTTTCTTTTCCTTTCTACTAAATAAAGTAGCTCTATCTTGCTATGGATCTACTTACATCTACATGCACTATATCGCATACATATATATAACTTCTGAAAACATTGTCGTAATGTTTTTGCAGGTTGCTAGAACATGTAAACAAATATCTCTTATTTTGTGGTCCGGAATAATCTCAGTCGTCATCGGATTGACATTGTTTGAAACCGCTAATATTTGGGTAGGATAATTATGTATTAGTCTATTTGAACCGCACAGGCATAGCATCAATTCCTACAAAAACTCCAAACATATAAAGCCTTTATTTAGAAAATTATGATCGTCAACATCTAGTATAAGACGATCCCTATTAATGATGAATACAAAAACGACAATCCATATTAATGTTGAATACAAAAAAAACGACGATTCATTGACATCGACGAGATATAGACTACTACTAGGCTTGAGATAGCCCATTATTTATACATATCATATTAATAAAATATCCATCTTTGGCCGACAACAAACACGTCTCTGAGTTGAGCCAAACAACAACAACAATAATAAAAAAAAAAAAAAAAAAANATTAATGTTACTATTGCGCAATTTATGATATTTGTTAAAGGCTTATCTAGTAAAAATAATCTTTCCAAGTTGTTTTGTTTTTGCAATCTTTACTCTCTAATTCTTAAAAAGAATGGTAAGATTGCAAATAATTTCATCGTCACCGTCAAATTTGTAAATTAAAAAAAAAAAACAGTATAACAAATCGAATTTCTCGCTATAAGGAATTCAAATCTATTTTGTCACTTTTGTCATTTGATCAAAAGCGTCATGTCTCTCACTAACAATCAGCAACATTTGCTAGCGACATCTATTTGACTCTAAAACTATCACCGGTGTTGCTTTTTTTTATCAGCAACAGTTTTTGTTTGTCGCAGCGTCTCTATATCAACGGCTGGCGTGTTAAACTCTCCCCAATCTTGCCTTCCAAAGAACTTATTTGAATGTAATTTTTGACCACTATTCGTTGTTGTCGCTAGCGCAAGGTTACGAACATGGCTTATACTGCTTATTATTCTTCACTTTGGAAATGGAAGATGAAACTGCAAAAAGTTGTGATTTGGAGAATTTGTCTTGCAAAAAAATAAAAAAGGCTTTGTTAAAAACATTCTGTATATAAATGACCAACATACGCATAAACTCATATTTGAGTGGCTTCTTCTGTATAGAATTAAGTACAATAGATCACAATGAATGTTTGTCCAAATGTTGTAACCACACTAAATTTTTTCTTGGTGACCCTTTACAGTGAGGCTCTCTCTATAAACTCTTTATAAGACGCTCTTGAAGCTATAACCAAAAAAAAGAAAAAGGAAAAAAATAAACATTATTACAAAAGAACTGAAAAAGAATACTTCATCTTTAGATCTCCCAAGTTTAGATAAAGAGAACTGAAATCGGAAGAAAGCTCTCTGCTCATTTTTTCAAGACAATCTCTAGGGCGAGGAAGTGCGGCACAAATGTATCTTAATCTTGAGCTGATTCACGGATCGATTCCAGTTGAACAAGTTTCTTGAGGGTATCAACCACTTGGCATCACAACATGTGCCATATCGTGATACCTCAGCTTATGCACAATCTGCCATCTCTTCGGTGAACTCTCCAAATATGTTAGGACAATCATCCCAACTTCTCTTATCCCGTGCTTCCCAGTAATCGCCTGTATACTTGTAACTTTGGCTCTCTCCTTGTGGCTCGAACCATCTCGGTCTCCACCCGCTTTCTTGAATTTGCCGTGACTGCATAATCAAAAACAATTTACGGTTGTTAAAACATAAAAAGGTTCATGGACAAGAGAACTAGTGTCGAGATCCTCTCTGTACCATTCTTTGCCTTCTCTCTAATCGTTGCTTCTCTTCATTTGCCTTCTCATATTCACCGTTCTCCAAGTGACGTTGATCTGGTCGGAGCCTAGAATCTGTTGGAGGGAGCTTTTCCTTAACCCAAAGGAACAATATTACGACAAGATTAGCCAGCTTCTAAAACAAGATGTAAGTAAAGCAGAAACCCAAACTCCATGTTTTATAAATATAAACCGAAAGCAACACATTGTAATATACCTCCAAACCAGGTGTCAGTTCATTTAGTGTAATCGCGAATGATGTTAAGTTGTATCTAGTGATATTAGGTTGTGGCTTTCTCGCTTTCCACAGTAATGAGGCGCCTTCCTTGTTGAGTCCCTCCCCAGGAGCAAGATAGTAAAGGCTATCATTCCATTTACCAAAAACCGTTGCAGCCTTTTTTCCAGTTACATCTTCTACAAAACCATTAACCTATACATATATATATATATGATTATGGAGTTATTTCAGGTATTCAAGACCTAGAAAACTATTTACAGTGTGTATCTCAGTAAAATCACCTGGTGGGGATTTCTATCGAGAATTGATTGCTCCTTGAACTTTAGCATACAAGAATATTGGCGATTCCCACGGATTTGCATTGTTCCATGGTGATCACAGTACAGTTTACCAAGTAGGATATTGTATATAGTTGTTGTTACCTAAGAGCAAAAAGCATATAGTTATCAGTATGAGGGACAGAAATAAAACGTGGAAAATAAAGGAGCTTTGTAATTTATTTCTATTGCATACTTTGCTCCACTGGAAAATCTCTCCATCATCAAACTCCAGAGTCAAGATTCCAACAGGTTCAAGTTGAATCGATCTCCCCCAAAACTTTGACCTGAGGTTTGTGTCTCCCCAGAACTTCCACCCTTTACCTTCGCAATGGCAGGCAATAACTGTTGGATGGTGGCTGACCTATTATGAGAGCACAATACCCTGACGAATTATATGCTAAACTTCTTAAGAAAAGATTCTCAATCTAACTTTTCTCCATATATTCCATTTTTTTTAAATACAGATGAGTGAAGCTGAGTGTCAATTACAAGCAAATTAACGTGTTTCGAAAACTAAGAGCTGCTCTTGAATCAGAGAGCTTCTGCACGAATCACCTATTTTGTATTTTATAGACCATTAATCATGTGTCGGAGAACATTGACATATATGTTCATCTCATTAAAACTTCAGTTATATAAGAGTATGTGTCAGATTACCTTCTCAGAGAAGAAACGAATTCCCTTGTCAGGAAAGTCAGCTTCATAAGTTTCCCCGAGCAAAGGGTTGAAAGGTTTACAGTGCCGTCCTTCAGTGGAAGCATAACCAGAGACCGCAAAAGCAGCAACATTCAGGGCTCTAAGGAGACTGTTCCCCTGATGATGAAAAACTCTGTTAATCCAACAATCTGAGAGGTCAATTCAAGATAAAGTCATAAGTCTAGACCACCTATCATATCATGCAAGATCATAGAACTTATGTATTCAAAATCTTTAGTAATTGGTATTAAACTTACGTATAGAGTAGAGAAAACATTCGCATTTACAGAGGGAAGTCAATTACACAAAACAGTAAGTCGTTGAAGTCACTTACGGATTTTCCGAATGCATATGCTTGGTCCAAGAGATGAGAGTACTCCATGTCTTCAAAACACTTTTGGAGAGAGGATATTGGTTCATTGAAATAAACAGGAAGACAAACTCGTGTGAGATCCTTTCCAACATTGTCTTTGATCATAGACCAGAGACTGACACCTCTCTCTTTCTCTGCTGGATCAGGAAGCTTGGTTCGTCTCTTGAAATGCGTGTGCACAGAACCAACATCAGGTTCGCCAAATGATTCCTTTGTGTCATGGAAGGAAGCCTCGTCTTCCTCAGATATATCCTCAAACTCTTGCTTATCATCAGATGAAGCACTTGTACTGCATTCTAGAAACTAAATAATGTCAAGCAAAACAACAAAGGCAGCTTTATGCAATTCCACTGAAGGTATGTAAAAGAAGCATAAGAAGAACTATCATTAAAGAAACAAATAATAGAATATCAAAACAGAAATATTGTTCTACTCTGAGCTAAAAAGTTCCTCGGCAGCTTGATTGGTTAGTGGCAGGACTGAAACGGATAAAAAGAGACAGAGATGTAATTAAGCAGTTGAAATCGTGTGTACCACTATATTTTCCACGTCTTAAGCTGGAATAGTTATGATTTGTTAATTGGTAGGCATTGTCATGGATCCCTGAGGCTTCAGCTTCAAGATTAGCCATCTGTACACAAAGAAATTCTCACTGTAGAATAGCCAACAGGGATATAAGCGAATGCATGTGAAAGAGAATCATCTTTAACCAATTTCAAAAGCAGTGAGAGATCTTTCGCAAGATTCACAAATATCATTAAATGACATTCAAATTGTGTATGCATAATACATAATTACGCATAGATTTATGAATTTCAGAAATTATCAACTCACTGGACGAGATATCCTCATGAAAGAAGATAAAAATAATGAAAAACATATATTTGAATAACCTTCCCATTAGCGATTCAATGTCAAATATAGCTAGCATGCGTTTGTGCATATGCTCAGGTTTTACTAAAGCAAGTTATGCAACTGTACCGTAAAGCCTGTGGAATACTAAGTCATTATATGAAAGGACACAACACAACGTGCAAGACCACACTAAACAACTAAACCAAACAAATAAGATCATAAAAGAAAAGCAGTTTTACCTCTAGTTGCCTCAATGCATCAAGCAACTTTGTCCGTTCTTCGTGGAGAAGTTTAATTTGTTCTTGAACTTCAGAGAACTCTGAATCCACGATCTGTTCGCACTCTTTTACAAGACTCTCGTTCATTCCCTCTTCAAGCAACCGTCTCTTAAGTCTGTCAGTAGATATGGATAAATCCTTTGGTGATACGAAGGAGAAATCCCCACTAAGTGACTGGAGAGGAACTATGCCTCCGGTAGATGCTAAAGCTTGTAACCATGCAGCTCTATCACTTCTAGAATCAGTCCTCAGATGCAAAGTCTTGGTTGCAGTAAATATATAAAACTTTCTATGATCAGATTTGCTTTCTCGGTAAGATGAAACCTGCTGAAAAACAAAAGAATGGGATGATGATATTCATCAAACTACAAGCTTAGTCCCTCAAACAATTAAAAAAAAAATCCAATTATAAAAGTAAATAAGTTGAGATCAGACTAGAAGCTCTAATGTTCAAAAATGAACTATGAATAACCAATAAATCACAAGTTCCATGTTCCAACGAACAATTAGAAAGCAAACACACAATAATGCAGTTACCCGGAAAGAAAAAGAAAAAACACACGCAAAGCTTATGTCTGGATAAGCTTTTACTTAAATTAAGCAAATACAACTCTTACAAGTTAAGAAAACATATATGGCCAGAATTTCCCCAAGAGGTGGCCTTCAGCTCCCACACAGCCAAACTCCATTATATCCACACTTCACTATTTCCTACCGACTAGTTATACCTACCATTCACCAATCATGTTGTAACCCCACGAAAAAAAAAAAGAGATGACAAAACCTACTGGTCAAGGATAAGATGGCCAAGAAAAAAATCATATACAAATCAAAAGAACTCAAGCCCATGCCTGGAAAGAAGATTGAGGAAACAAAACAAAACAAAAAGAAAACAAAAGATAAAGAGCTTTTTACATGTGACCAAAGATGACAAATTTCTACCCTTCTTGGCTTTACTACAAACATAAAGCAAAATTTTAACGGATGTAAAATGTGTAAATGAGTCAAAAATGTGTTCAACAAACTGGTCCTGCAATACTAGATTGTAATAGACACCAGCCAAAAGATGTTTTTGTATCTTGGCTATTTGATTTATCAGTAATGAACTTTTAAAAACTGTTGAGACCCCCTCTTTAGTACTGCAATACCTGTTCATCTGGCCCACTACAGATAAGCAAGCTAGTAAAAAAAGCTTACCAGAATTGAAATTGCATAATGACAAACTACAGAAGTACAACCAATAGAGAGAAGAAGCAAGAAGAAGACGATGATATAACAGTACTTTACTCTGTCACACAAAAAAAAAACACACACACACACACACACCAACTGGTTCTGTAGAACACAAACCAAATTAATCATGAGAGCAAGATTATGAGGCAAAGGTTCCGGGAACTACCTAAGCGAAACAATCTCATCATTTGAAATCGAACTATATATACCTTGAGATGAACAATGCCGATGGTTTTGTGATGTTTCCGACGACTACGGCCACTGCAACTCTTCATCCTGGAAAGACGATCGGTAGAAATATCTCCGATTAACCTCACATCATCGGAAGGAGATAACATATTCACATTCTCCGGTCTACGGATCTTAGAGTAAGATAAGATTCCGTCGCGGAGTAAGAACCATCTAGATCTCCATCCTTTGCCGTAATTAGTCCATTTATAGAGAATCCCAGCTACTGATCTTCCTGATTGCAACTTCTCCCGATCGGATTCACCGTTCTCCGTCGCCGGAAGACTCTTCGATCTCGTCAAAGGCATCGCCGCCGATTTAGAAGGAAAAAAAAATTAACGAATCAACACAGAGAAGGAGATGAAGATGATAAACAAATCTGAGAAGACAGATCACATTGATGATTTGATCTGTTAGATCATCAAGCTTCCCATACTCAAGAACTTTGAGATTTTTTTCCCCAGAGAAATTGAGTGAGAGAGAGAGAGAGAGACAGCGTAATATCTAATTTTTATGCGCATACACATATGTGTATATGCGTCATCATGATGATATATATGCGAATAAAAACATGATATATGCTGATTAATAACTGAGATGTTCAAAGACGAGAATATGGAAATAATCAGAAATGGTGTGCTTTGGTTGTATATATGTAACACGTTTCGAATAATTTATTAGTTTATTATCCATTGAAAAAAAATTAAAATATAATATAACTAAAATATACTGTATATAATAAGTTAAACGTTACAGAAGAATAAAATTTCTATAAAAGAATACCCGTACGCCTTTTTCGTAGATTTATAACAAAAAAATATTTGTTTTTATAATTTATTTATATAATTCAGGAAATTTTTCTTGATTTGATGATGCTCGTAGGTCTTGATTGGAAGAGCATATGAGGAAGCTTTTTAAATTTTATCATCCAGTCAATATTTATTATAAGAGCATATAAGAGAGCATTTAGAAGCTGTAGATGCTCTCCTATGCTCTCTTCCTATATGCTTTAATTTGAAGCATTTCCCAAGCATTTAACTCTAAAATATTTATATATATTAAAAGAAATTTAAATAATTAATTTATTTTGTAAAAATAAAAAATTATGATTTTATAAAAGATAAAATTATTTGTTATAAGATAATATATATGAGAAACTAATTCATGTTATTATTTAAAATAATATAATAATTTATTTAATATATTAAAATATTATTGTGGATATAACGTTTATAATATATATTATTGTTTTATTATAGTTTAGTGTGTTATATTATATATATATATATTAAAAAATTATTGAAATTAAAAATGTAAATATAGATATAAACTCATATAAAAAATTATAATATATATTAATTATTTGTAATTAATGTGTAATATTATAAATATATAAAATTAAAAATTATTAAATTACACATTTATATATATAACAATTTATAAAATTTATTAAATATAAAATATATTTTAAAAAAATTATATAGCAATGAGTGATAATTATTTTTTTTTAATGAAACACATTTAAATTATATTTTTTTTTAATTAATTAGTATCATATATTAAATATAAATATAATATCTAATACTCCACTGCTATACCAATCAACTAAATGTGTTATATTAATCATAGTATACAGCTTATACACCTTAATGCTTATGCTGCATAATGCTCATGCTCTAGTATATGTTGTTCCAATCAAGCCCGTAGTATGATACTACTACTACATGTATGTATAAGTGTTAAATCTAGAAAATAATTATAGAATTAAGATGGGAAATTTGTTTTGCGAGACCAAAAAATTGTTTTAGTTTTATATTATAAGTCATTTATTCCTTAATATGGTAGCCCTTCTTCTAGCTTAACTATCATGGACCTTATGGTTAGTTTTGATCAAGGGTAAATGGTTAAAATCAACTTCAACTATTTGTCTAATATTTTTTTCATATCTAAACTTCAGTATCTTGTAAATAACAATCTGAATGGTGTTAAAATTTAAATTTGCTACATAAATTATATAATAATATTGTCAATTTCAACATTTGTTTGATTAATTTTAAATCAGAGTTTAACGGAATTGAGTTAGACAACTTGTGACATCCACGTGGAACTAGAACTTACTAAAACGACATCGTTTTGGTCATTTCGTAGCAACCACGACACATCGAAAATGACCAAAACGATGTCGTTTTGGTCCGCATCGGTTTGTTATCTGTCTTACAAATAAAGCGATCCAAACCGCAGACGAATTTGACCTATTGATTGCAGTTATCATTCAGATCCTAAGTATAAGTTTTTCATGGATTTTATGGAGAATTTAATAAAGTAGATTATCCATTTAAAAAGTTACATTTTAGCTTAAAATGTGCGATGCACTATTTATTTCTAAAAATAGAACTAATAAATAAATTGAGAAAATTTCAATTATTTATTGTTGCTGTGTTGTATTCCATTTTTTATGGAATAAACTATAGTCTTAAGACACCAGTAAAAAATATTCTTAATCACTTCAACATAATTGAAAAGCTATGTATTTATTATATACAAAATTTTGAAAATAAATAAATTGAAAAACAGATGTGCTGGTCATCCAATTCAAAAATTATGTTTCGGAATTTCATAATCCAAATTTACAATTGATTAGAGTCTTTGGATACAAATTACGAGAATCTATAATCTTCCTTGAATCTTTCATTGAAAGGGAAAGGACTAAATCCGAAATAAAATTTTTGATCGGAAGATGAATCCAACCGAGGAGTGTACAAAATTACAAATCTTAAAACTTGTCGCTTCATGTTATTGCACTTGCAGCGTGAAATGTGACACTTTTTGTCTTATTTGTACATAAACAATTTTTAGTAGTGACGCATTACCTGTCGCATCCTAATCATATTTCTATATAATTTTCATCTCAAAAATTAACTAAGTTTGGTATTTTCACCAACAAGTCGTTTACAAAAAATGTTGAATGTAATATATCAAAAATAAATTTGTAGTTCGTTTTGCTGAATCGACGTTCCAACATTATTTTATACATTATTATATAAAGCTATTTTCTACATTGTAGGTGTGAGAAACTACAACGTAATTTGCTAATTAATTAAGAAAGATCTGCGGCAGGCTTTGTAACATCCGTGAACCGGAATCCCGGTTTGGGAGTTGCATCAGTCGATGCATAGGGTGCATCGGTCGATGCATGTTCAATTCTCTGCGTTTTGATTTAAGTCAAACGCTGCGTTTTGGGGTAAAGAGAAAGGGAAAACCCTTAACTCGATTCTTTTTGGTCTCATTCGTGTTTTAGCCGTTGTTGGAGAGAAACGAAAAGAGAGAAAAGTTCTTGAGAGTTCTTGGTGATTTCTTGGAGATTTGGGGCGTTCCTGTAGAGATCTGTAGCTGGGATCGTTGTAGGAGCTTCCTAGAGGCTTGTTCTTG
>NC_025686.1:4615641-4625615 GCF_000633955.1 Camelina sativa
TTCAATGAGATTCCACGGTGAGTTATTGTTATGTTTCTTTGTGTGGTATTGATATGTTTTATGCTTGCTAGCCTCTGTTCTTGGAAGATCAGTGGTTAAGGTGTTTGAGTTGTTGGTCGTGGACGGGGACGTGGTCGTGGTCATTGTCGGGCGGGTCCCGAGGCCAGCGAGTGTGTGGTCCAGAGTTCCACGAGGAGGTACGTCAGAGGATCGCAAGTGTATCAAGAGGGACCAGAGGGGGTTAGCCGGTGAGCATGTCGGTGGTGCTGGGAACCCAGGTAAGGGGTTGCAGCAGGTGGAGCCCTGGGTCGAGATGATTGCTTGGCAGATCGATTGGCGTGCTGTTGGAGCGGTTACCGAGAGGGGTACTAGTGTAGGATCCAGTTGTGCCGCATGTGGCGGGTGCAGCTGAGGGCTGCGGATGTTGAGGACTTTCCACCTTATGTTAACAGGATAGAGCGGTTGTAGATGACCGGTATGAGATTATTCTCAAAGGGTATCGGACCTAGAGAGGCGGATAGGTGGACATATGCAGTTGGAGCAGATATTTCTCTGTTTGGGGGTTAATCCAGTTGGATATTAGAAGATTAGTGGGTAGGTGTAACATTGCAATGTTATACTCGGACCACAGGAAGCAATGTATAGAACGTGAGTATGAACATAACGACGGAATGTAGACCTCGAGAGTGATGATGGTTTAATCTTAGATTTTAGGATTATGTTGGCCGGTGGGCCAGGGTTTTATGACCGGAGTGGTCAAGAATATGTGGCTGATGTGCCAGGATTGAGTGGCCGGTGGTGTTGGAGTCCCAGGAAGGAGAGTTGCAGCAGATATGAGCCGGTAAGGGCATGGTTGCCAGGTACATAAGATTCACGAGAAGCCTTCATGGCAGGATAAACTAATTGTTTCGACGATGGTGGATGAAGTTCATTGGAGACGGACAGGGTTACTAGATTTAAGGTTTTGGTAAGCTTGCTGAGGGGAAACAAGTCAAGTAGGTTAAGTTGGCGGTCTGCAAAGCATTTGATGCGGTGAATCGGAATATGCGAACGTATGGTACTTGTTTGTTTTATTACGCTCGTATTGATGATTTGCTGTGGAGAATAGCTAAGCGGAAAGCTAATTTTGGATTAATCTATCTTCTGGAAGTTTTCCCTAAGAGACATGTTACTAGAGGTTCTTGGACGAACAAGAGGGTTGACATTCATGTGGCTTCGAGTTGATGTCGGCATACTTGAGTGTTTGTTTGGCAGAGCTGAAGAAGCAGCTAGAGGATTTGTTGAGTAAGGGATTCATCCGTCCTAGTGTATCACCGTGGGGAGCGCCGGTGTTGTTTGTGAAGAAGAAGGATGGGAGTTTCAGGTTGTGTATTGATTATCGGGGTTTGAACCGGGTCACTGTGAAGAACAAGTATCCTCTTCCTAGGATCGATGAGTTGTTGGATCAGTTGAGGGGTGCTACTTGGTTCTCCAAGGTAGATCTGGCGTCGGGTTATCATCAGATACCGATAGATGAGGCAGATGTGAGGAAGACTGCTTTCAGGACGAGATATGGGCACTATGAGTTTGTGGTGATGCCCTTCGGATTGACTAACGCGCCAGCAGCGTTTATGAGATTGATGAACAGTGTGTTTCAGGAGTTTCTGGATGTATCTGTCATCATTTTCATCGACGATATCCTGGTCTATTCTAAGAGTCCTGAGGAGCATGCAGTGCATTTGAGGGCAGTTATGGAGAAGCTGCGGGAGCAGAAGTTGTTTGCCAAGTTGAGCAAGTGTAGTTTTTGGCAGCGTGAGATGGGTTTTCTGGGTCACATTGTTTCTGCAGAGGGGGTTTCTGTAGATCCAGAGAAGATTCAGGCTATCAGAGATTGGCCTAGACCGCAGAATGCCACAGAGATCAGGAGTTTCCTTGGATTGGCAGGTTACTACAGGAGATTTGTGCAGGGGTTTGCAAGCAGAGCACGTCCTATGACTAAGTTGACAGGGAAGGATGTTCCTTTTGTCTGGTCAGAAGAGTGTGAGGAAGGCTTTGCAAGCCTGAAGGAGATGTTGACTACTGCGCCAGTGTTGGCTTTGCCTGAGCAGGGAGAACCCTATGTGGTTTATACAGATGCATCTAGAGTTGGGTTGGGTTGTGTTCTGATGCAGCATGGGAAGGTGATTGCCTATGCTTCGCGGCAGTTGCGGGTGCATGAAGGCAACTATCCTACTCATGATTTGGAGATGGGTGCTGTAGTTTTTGCCCTGAAGATTTGGAGGTCTTATCTTTATGGTGCAAAGGTACAGGTGTTTACAGATCATAAGAGCCTGAAGTATATATTCACTCAGCCTGAGCTGAATTTGAGACAGAGGCGGTGGATGGAGCTTGTGGCAGATTATGATTTGGAGATAGCCTATCATCCTGGTAAGGCTAACACGGTTGCAGATGCTCTGAGTCGGAAGAGGGTAGCTTCGGCTCAGGAGCAGGAGATGGAGTCTCTGGTAGGGGAGATCAGTGCTTTGAGCTTGTGTGCTGTTTCACAGGAACCGTTGGGTTTGGAAGCAGTAGATAGAGCAGATCTTCTGAGTAGAGTGCGGTTGGCTCAGGAGAAGGATTTGGGGCTGGTGAATGCCTCTAAGGATGTGGATTCAGAGTATCAGGTCTCAGATAATGGTACTATCTTGGTGCACGGTCGGGTTTGTGTGCCCAAGGATGAGGAGTTGAGACAGGAGATTCTGAGAGAGGCTCATGCGAGCAAGTTGTCTATTCATCCAGGAGCGACTAAGATGTACCGTGATCTCAAGAGGTACTATCATTGGGTCGGGATGAAGAAGGATGTAGCTAGTTGGGTTTCGAGGTGTGATGTGTGTCAGCTAGTGAAGGCTGAGCATCAGGTTCCTGGCGGGTTACTGAAGAGTTTACCCATTCCTGAGTGGAAGTAGGATATGATCACCATATATTTCGTGGTAGGATTGCCAGTGTCACGGACCTTTGATGCTATTTGGGTCATTGTGGACCGGTTGACTAAGTCAGCACATTTTCTGGCCATTAAGAAGACTGATGGAGCAGCGGTCTTGGCTAAGAAGTATGTGAGGGAGATAGTCAGGTTGCATGGGGTGCCAGCGAGCATTGTGTCTGATAGGGATTCTAAGTTCACTTCGGTGTTCTGGAAGGCATTTCAGGCAGAGATGGGCACTAAGGTGCATATGAGTACAGCTTATCATCCCCAGACAGATGGACAGTCTGAGAGGACGATCCAGACGCTGGAGGATTTGCTGAGGATGTGTGTGTTGGATTGGGGTGGCCATTGGGCAGATCATCTGAACCTGGTAGAGTTTGCTTACAACAACAGCTATCAGGCGAGTATTAAGATGGCTCCTTATGAGGCTTTGTATGGGAGGCCATGTCGTACACCATTATGCTGGACTCAGGTGGGGGAGAGGAGCATGTTTGGTGCTAGTTTTGTTCAGGAGACCTCAGAGAAGATTCGGGTTCTCAAGCTGAACATGAAGGAGGCTCAGGATAGGCAGAGGAGTTATGCAGATAGGAGGAGGAGAGATCTTGAGTTTCAGGTAGGAGACAGAGTGTACCTCAAGATGGCCATGTTGCGGGGTCCGAACAGGTCATTGTCAGAGACTAAGTTGAGTCCGAGGTATATGGGTCCATTCAGAGTGATTGAGCGGGTTGGACCAGTGGCATATAGATTGGAGTTACCTGAGGTGATGCGTGCATTCCATAAGGTTTTCCATGTGTCTATGTTGCGGAAGTGTCTCCGTGAGGGAGAGGAGGTGTTGGCTAAGATTCCTGAGGATCTTCAGCCTAACATGACTTTGGAGGCGAGACCAGTGAGGGTTCTCGAGAGGAGGATCAAGGAACTTCGGAAGAAGAAGATTCCTTTGATGAGAGTCCTGTGGGACTGTGATGGTGTTGAGGAGCAGACTTGGGAGCCTGAGGCAAAAATGAAGGCAAAGTTCAAGAAGTGGTATGAGAAGCAAGCCGCGACTTGAGCTTGTTTAGCCTGGTCCCATCTGTAATCCGTGGCTGGAGCGGGAATGGAGTATTCCAGCCCATCTCTCTTGTTACTCGGTCGTTTGGGGTGGTTGGTTGTGCGACTCAGTAACAAGATGAGGTGGTGTTCGGGGTACAAAGTTTCCGTGAGGCGGGGTTTTGGAGAAAAGTTTCCGAGAATAGGAGTTTCCAAAAGTGGAAAGTGCTAAATATGGAAAGTTTTATGGGAGTTAGAATTTGTCCATTTTAGCGGTGGGAAGCCTTGGAGGGGCTTTTGTGGCCTTTGTGGCGGACTTTCGAGTCAGTGTGCCTGTGTGTGGCGGTCTTTTTAGACATTGTGTGGCATTTGTGGCGGGCTTTTAGCCAGTTGTTGGCCTTTGTGGCGGGCTTTTAGTCAATTGTGTGGCCTTTGTGTCGGGCTTTTAGCCAATTGTTGGCCTTTGTGGCGGGCTGTTTAGCCAGAGTGTCTTTGTGACGGTCCTTCGGGACAGATGGTCTTTGTGACGGTCCTTCGGGACAGATGGTCTTTGTGACGATCCTTCAGGACAGATGGTCTTTGGGGTAAAGAGAAAGGGAAAACCCTTAACTCGATTCTTTTTGGTCTCATTCATGTTTTAGCCGTTTTTGGAGAGAAACGAAAAGAGAGAGAAGTTCTTGAGAGTTCTTGGTGATTTCTTGAAGATTTGGGGCGTCATGTAGAGATCTGTAGCTGGGGTCGTTGTAGGAGCTTCCTAGAGGCTTGTTCTTGAGAGTTTGAGGTTTAGTTCTTCTGTGGCAAAGGTAAGTGCATGACCATGTCTTATCTAAGCTAGAGATCTCTCTGATTTGCTTGTTATGTGTTGTTAGGCTGGTTAGATTGTTGTTTGGGACCTTAAGAAGCTTTCTTGTGGCTTGGGATCGAGTTTCGTGGTTGCAGTAACGAAGATCCAGCGAGAAGCTTTGGAGGAAAACGATGCTCGGCATTGCATCGGTCGATGCACTTTGTGCGTCGGTCGATGCAGATGCGAGGACGGCGCGTAAACTCTAGGGTTTTCGTGTTATGTCGAGCATGCATCGGTCGATGCATATCTTGCATTGGTCGATGCAAGTTAACCTTGCATCGGTCGACGCAGATCTTGCGTCGGTCGACGCAACCTCCATCTGGTGTCGGTCGATGCATATTGGTATCGGTCGATGCAGAGTCCTGGTTTGTTATTGTTGATTGTTGAATGTTGTTTGATGGTTAGAGATGTCTCTATTGCTTGTGTGTATAGCCCAGTAGATGGGAGGATTGCCTTACTGAGTGTTTATAAAATACTCATGGATTGCAATATGTGTTTGTGGTGCAGGTAAAGGCTGCAATATGTGTTTGTGGTGCAGGTAAAGGCAAGGTGTGATCGTGGAATCAAGGTAATGAAGAGGAGGATGTTCTAGGGACTCGGTTTTATGTTGTCTGGCTTTGCTAGGTTGCTAGAGTTGGGTCATTAGAACATTGCTAGGTGGCTGGTTCTATGATTCCTGTTGTTTTGGATATTGATTATGTTGGAATATGGTTATATTTTATTATTGGATTATTATTGAATATTGGTTGGTTATTTCCGCTGTTGAATGTGTTTGTGGTTAGGTGGCTAGTGGGTATGGGACCACTAGTTGTAGTTTATTTTATTATATTATATTTATTATTTATTTATTAAAAAAAAAAAAGGGTCGGTCGTTTCAGGCTTTCAGTAGAAATCGACAAGAACAGTGAAGGAACGACGAACTGGATTAGTATTAATTCTCTTTTATGTGTTTTGTTACATGTGTTTCTACATGCTATCTCGATGTATTTAAATCCTAAAGCTACAACGAAGATCCCTGGATTTACTTCGACGATAGCTTTCCGTTCACCCGCGATCTCCCCGAGATTCTCTCAACCGTTTGATTTGTTGCTGCCCTCCAATCGTCCGATAACCTTCTGGGCCCGTCCAGAATCCGGCCCAAAAGCTCACAGTATTAGAATAGGAATACATATATTCTTCTGTGTATATTAGGAAGCTTAGTTAATAGTCCCCAACGGCTATTTTGTACAGCCACTCATATATAATCTCGTGAATTAATACAATGATACAAATCATCGATTGGATTAACCTAATCAAACACACAGAGCCCATTAACTAATGGACTTGATACACGGGCCTTGAGTCGGCGAAACCCAACTCCAACACTAATGAACCAATTTTGTTTCTTTTTTTAAAATTTATAATCTAACAAATATAATTCATTGAGGAATTAGGAAAAACAACTCTTTAAAAAACTTAATTTGCATTTATGATTTAATTTGACGGTGTTATTAGAAACAAAAAAAAAACAAAAAACAAAAAAATTGAATATACTACGAATTAGCTTATGAGCTAGGGAAACCTTTTCCATGTTCAGAAAAATAAACAAAATAGGAAATATGTAGAAACCGAAAAAGAACACGAGTGCTTAGTAAGAATAACTCTCTTATTAATCTTAAGGAAAATACTCAAAACCTTAAGCTCAAAAACTCATAAGTTGTGCCACAAGCTATGATCAAAGGTCAATTAATAACCTAATGTGTACTCCACCACGATCTAGTAGTATTGTTGTAATACTTCAGGATCAAATCCACAGAGACCAAGCAATACACTATAAAATTATATAGACCGAATATAGCTAAGACAATGGAAAATTTTGTGTTTGAAAGTCACTAAGAAAGCAGTAAATAAAAGAGTGTTTAAAATCAAAAGAGAAACATTGGGCGCAGGGAATCATTAGGGACTATGATAACGAATTTAGATGATTAGATAGGGATGCATTAAACACAATTCTTGAACTCAAATCACGTTTGTAAAGCTATCCTACTTCCGCAGCGATAACTATCTAAGCAATGAATTTACTAAATCCTTAACTTCCGCTTGAATCCAGCAAAACAAGCAAGCATTAACAAGTTCATGTTTGATAAGTTCACAAGGTGCCTCAACTTCAACTTCCGTTAGCTAAGGTCCACCTTGCTCACCTATGTTCCTTTCAAGCAACTCAACAACACTTTTGGTGCCACGATGAATTAAACCTAAGATCTTAATCTAGGTGATCAGTCTAGCTTAAGCATTAAGAACAACAATAGGTGAAGAACAATAAGATCAATCCCAAATCTAACAACCTAAGTTTAGAGAATCATAAACCCGTTTTGAAACCCGAAACCCAACAGATAAACTACTCAGTCATAGAAATAAAAGAACAGCAAATCAATGATGAAAAAAACATAATTGAATTGCAAAAGAATAGAAAATAGAGTTTAGAAATCTTCTCCAAAGTGTCAAGAAGGATTAGAGATCTTCTCCCTTCAGCTCTCAATACAAAATAGTCTCAGAAAATAAAGATTCTGTCTCTGGAGGCCGAGCCTCTAACTTAAATATCAAAATAAAACCCTAAAAGTCGGTTTTAAACAAAAAAGGAAAACTTGCTTCGGGTACGGGACTGGTCGATCCTGAATGCGGATCAGCCGATCCTGGATGCTTTTCTCTGTTTGCTCCATCTGCTTGCTAGTCCGATCAGTCTTCACCAAATTGGCTTCAGATGCTTGTTTCATCCCCAAAACACTCAGTTTCCTTCCAAAGTAGCTTAGCACCTGTACAGACTCACAAAAGACTAAAAAGACTCTAAAAGCACACTTTGACTCAATAAAAGACTCAAAACAAACCTAAAAACTATGGTTAAAACCTATAAATACAGACACATCAAGCTAGCACATCTTTTTATAGGGAAAACACAAAACCAAAACCCAATTGGATAACTCCCAAAATATATTTTAGATCCTCCTAAATATAATTGGCCTTATCCCATGTATATTTAGATTCTCCTAAACACACAAGGCCTTATCTTTTAGTTACTACAAGCTTACAACAACATTCTCCCCTTTAAGCTTGAGACCATCTTCACTCACATCAAACACTCCCATTAGAGTTCTCATTTCTTTAAACTTCATTCTTCCAAGAGCCTTAGTCAGAATATCAGCCTTCTACTCACTCACATGAACATGCTCAACACTCACCAGCTCTCTTTCGACACACTCATGGATAAAGTGAAAACGAGTGTGAATGTGCTTGCTACGTCCGTGAAACACAGGGTTCTTGGTCAGTGCAATTGTCGACCTGTTGTCAACCCGGATGATCACTCTTTCACTCTCCTCACCAGTTACTTCTTCAAGAAGTTCTTGCAGCCATATCCCTTGTTTGGCAGCTTCAGTAGCAGCCATAAACTCTGCCTCGCAAGAAAATAGAGCTACAATCTCTTGTTTTTGTGAACACCAAGTAATTGGTGAATCACCAAAGTAGAACATGTGTCCTGTGGTACTTTTACCATCATCCAAGTCCATACTGTAAGAGCTATCACTGTAACCTACAAAGCACGTCTTGTTCGTACGTTCGTAGAAGAGACCAAAAGAACATGTCTCTCGAAGGTACCTAAGAACCTGCTTCAAACTTGCTACATGAGACTCCTTAGGCTCCTGCATGTACTTTCCTAGAATTCCAACACTGTAAGCAAGATCCGGTCGAGTGTGCAGCACATCCTATGCTTCTGCGATACTTGAGTCCTGCAATCGCTTTTTCACCTTTTGACTTAGACAGCTTTAAGTTCATATCCATCGTAACTTGAGTAGAATTACACTCGCTCATTCCAGTCTCTTCCAAGATTCTAAGCGCATACCTTTCTTGTTTTAGAAAAATCCATGATTCCAACTGTCTCACCTTGATCCCAAGATAGTATATGAATAATCCAAGATCACTCATCTCAAATTTAGCCGCCATCTTCTGCTTAAAATCACAAATTTCAGACTGAGAAGAGCCAGTAACAAGCAAGTCATCTACATAAACCGCCACTATAAGAAGCTCTCCATCTTCATTCTCAAAGTATAGTGAAGGTTCCTTTGAGCACCTACGAAACTTCATATCTGTGAGAGTCATATGCAGCTTAGCATTCTATGCTCTAGGAGCTTGCTTTAAGCCATAGAGAGCCTTATGCAGTTTGTATATCTTCCTCTCACTTCCCTTGACCACAAAACCATCTGGTTGTTAAACAAACACTTCCTCCTTTAGCTCACCGTTCAGAAAGGCTGTCTTAACATCCAAATGGTGTATCTTCCAACCGTATGAATCTAAGTGACTTATAATAAATCTAATTGTCTCCATGCGAGCCACAAGTGCAAAAACCTCATCATAGTCAATCCCATACCTTTGAACATATCCTTTGGCTACCAGTCTAGCTTTATGCTTGTTTATGCTTCCATCCGAGTTCCTCTTTATCTTACACACCCACTTCAACCCAATCGGCTTAACTCCAGATGGCAAATCAACTAGACTCCAAGTTCTATTTTTCTCGATTGATGCCAGTTCATCTTTACATGCCATTATCCATACTTCTGACTTAGAAGCTTCTTTGAAATCCCAGGGTTCTTCGTTAATAGACAGCAAAAGACGCTCCAGCTCTTCATCTTGAGTGACATAATCATCCAAATATTTTGGTTTTGCTCAAAGTCTAGCAGGTCTACTCACCAATGACTGCTGTTGTTCCTCATTTCCATCATTATCCACTTCACCATTATCCTCTTCTTCACCAAGATCTTTGTCTGATTCTGTTTCTGCAATTTTCGGGTTACCATCCTCTTCTTCTGATGCGTGCTCGATGAGACGAACACATCTGTTGCCAAAAGAACCTACGGTGATAGAAAAACTCAGAGCATTACCGAGTTCCTCTGTTTCTATCCTTTTCCAGCTCCATCCTCTGCTTTCATCAAAGCGGACATCTCGACTCACAATGATGCGGTTACTCGATGGATCAAGCAGACGATAGGCTTTTGAGCCAGGCTCAGTTCCCAGGTGCACTAGGATTCTTGACCTGTCATCCAAATTTTTCCTTCCAACTGCTTCTGATCTTGCGAATGCGATACAACCAAACGTCCTGAGGTGATTAAGATTTGGCTTCATTCCTCTCAGCATCTC
>NC_025686.1:4626150-4630515 GCF_000633955.1 Camelina sativa
CTCTCAGCATCTCGTATGGAGTCTTTTCTGCAAGAGACCTGGTTACAATTCTATTGATCAAATATGTCGAGTGCCTCACAGCTTCACCCCACAAATAATTTGGCAACTCCATATGTTTTAAGATGCTTCTCGACGTTTCCATGAGTGTTCTGTTTCTCCTTTCAACTACCCCGTTTTGTTGAGGAGAATATGGAGCTGTCAACTGTCTCTTGATTCCATTCTTCTCACAATAGGAATAGAAATCAGCTGAAGTGAACTCCCCTCCTCTATCAGTTCTGAGTGTATTGATCACACACTTTGTTTCTTGCTCAGCAATCGTTTTAAACTTCTTGAACTTATCATATGCTTCACTCTTTTCCCTCAAAAGAACTGTCCACATGTAACGCGAGTAGTCATCTACAATCACGAAGACATACCTTTTCTCAGCTGGTGTTAAAGGTGTGATCGGTCTACAGAGATCACCGTGTATCAGTTTGAGAGGATGTGTCGCTCTGTACATGGTCGCGCATGGGAATGGATCCCTCATTTGTTTTCCAAGCAAACATGACACACATGTTTGTCTCTCAACTTTGATGTTAGGTATGCCTGTAACAAAGTCTTTATCGATCATCAGCTTCATTGTATCACTGTTAACATGCCCTAGTCTCGCATGCCAAGTAGAAGATTGATTTGTTGAGACAAGTTGCAGATACTTAATGCTCTCTACTTCCAACAGAACTTTGTATAAACGATTTTTGGACCGCTCTGTCGTGACAAGTAGATTAACAAACTTGTCATAGAGCATTAATTTATCTTCTTTCATCCGTATCTCACACCTTGCTTCCGTAGCTTGGCCTAGACTCACAATGTTACTTTTTAAATCCAGTATGTAGTAGACATTGTGGAGCACTTTCTTTTCACCATTCTCAAATACAAACCGTATGGAGCCTTTTCCCTTGATATCAACCCGAGAATCGTCTCCAAATCTAATCTTGCCCGTCACTTCCTCACACAGATCATAAAAGAAACTCTTAACACCACTCATATGGTTGCTTGCTCCATTATCCAAATACCATATGTTAGTGTTGTCCATACTGGTCTCAAAGCTGTTAGGTTTCACTTTGTCTTCTTGAAGATATACTACTTCTTCCATCATTAGCTCATCAGCTGGGTGAGTCTCCTTGTCCTTCTTCTCAACTGTTTATTATAGTTTGAGTAACCTATCAGGACAGTCTGAGGCATAGTGACCTTGTTTATCGCATCTAAAACAAGTGATATGTGACAAGTCCTGTTCTTTATCTCTGTCCTTTTGTTGGAAATTAAACCTGCCGCATCCTCCTCTACCTCTTGAAGAGCGACCTCCTCGTCCCCGACCTCTATAGCTTCCAAAAGGATTTGAATTAGCAAACATAAGCTTGCCTTGATCATCATCTTGTTCTAACTCCTCTTCACCGATTCTTTCTTCATAAGCCTTAAGTCGACCTACTATGTTTTCGAAACTTGTCTTATTCAGGTCAAGTACCTGCTCGAGAGAAGCCACAATGTGAATGAACTTTCTTCGAGGGAGACTTGACAGAAATTTCTTGACGATCATAGGTTTTGCCAACTCGTTGCCCAAAGATGCTGATTTTGTTGAGATTGCAGACAGTTTCTCAACAAATTCATGAATCCTCTCAGTTTCTTTCATCTTCAAACGGTCGAACTCAGTCATCAGGGTTTGAAGTATTGCCTCTTTAACCATGTCCGCTCATATATGTCTTGATCTTATAGCTTCCCATATTTCTTTAGCAGTTTCTAAAGTTCCAATCTAGAGAGTAATAGCTTCAAGGATAGATTGTATGATTAGAGCGATTGCCAAATCGTTCTTTGTCTCATCAATGTTTCCTTTTTTTCGATTACGTCCCATGATTTGTGAACCCTGAGCAGGATTCTCATCTTCATCGACCATACTGTATAGTTGCTCGAGTTCAACATAGGACACTTGATAGAGGAAGATCCTCCATCTGTTGATGGTGACGATCCTGGAGCCTGTGATGAACTTGTCTTTTCTCCTTGACTTGACATCAAGCTTTTGTCTTCACCTCCTCCTTCTATCAAAGCTTTTACGTCTTCTCCTGCCATTGATTAAGCTCTGATACCACGTTTAGAAACCGAAAAAGAACACAAGTGCTTAGTAAGAATAACTCTCTTATTAATCTTAAAGAAAATACTCAAAACCTTAAGCTCAAAAACTCATAAGTTGTGCCACAAGCTAGCACATCCTTTTATAGGGAAAACACAAAACCAAAATCCAATTGGATAACTCCTAAAATATATTTTAGATCCTCCTAAATATAATTGGCCTTATCCCATTTATATTTAGATTCTCCTAAACACACAAAGCCTTATCTCTTAGTTACTACAAGCTTACAACAACAAAATAGTGTTGATGAACTTCAATAAGGTTAATGATTAAGATTTAGATTTTAAAATTATGATTAAGGTTTTGAGATAAGTAGTTTAAGGAATAGTGTTTAAACACTAAATTACCATCCACATACCCCCATATACCGATATTTATAACACTGATTTTACACCAAAAAGAATAATAAACCTTTTTGCTGTAAAAAAAAAAGGAATAATAAACCAACACTACTCATAGGTTTCTTCTCATGATTTTCGTTCACTTACAATATTTAATACTCGTATACGTAAATTGCACGCTTTGGTGTTTCCGAGAGTTCATTAAAACGAACTTTATCATACAAATAAAATCGCCTAAGATTGATATCTTAGATTAAGAGTTTTTTAGCAAATGTACCACATTTAAAACAAACTTCGTGGATTCTACCACATTCACCTGATCCTTTCTGAATATACCACATTAGAGAATTGCAAAAGATGCATATAACCTCAGAGTAGTCGAACCTTTTAGCTTTTTAATAATTAAATTTTAATTTTCTGTAGGTCACAAAGGTCTTGTCGTTTCATGCTTTTGTCCCAAAAATATTTTAGTTATTTCTCTTTTTTTATTTTTTGCATTTGTCTAGAAACCCTTCATCTTTCCTATAGAAACTAAAACAAAATGAAAAATCTGAAAACAAAGAGAAACCAAACAAAACTTCAACGGCGGACCCCTCCCGGAGATGGAAACTAACGCTGACGCAGGTGACCAGGACGTAGATCGTCGAACCAGTGAGAGGAAGAAGAAGAGAATCAGTAACGGCCATGATGGGATTTCTCAGCCTAGTTCTTCTCCGTTCGGAGCTCCGTCATCCTCCTCTGCATCTCAGTCTTCATCTCTTTTCGGAGCTTTTCTTACCACCGCCATCGCCGGAGTTCTTTCGACATAGCTCTTTCGCCGGACCAACCGGAACCGCCAAATCGCCTCCTCATATATATCTCTTGGTCCTTGCCTTTAGTTCTGTCGCTGGTTTTACTTTTACTACCGGATCTAACCATTCGTCGTTGGCATAGTCTTCCTCTTCTCCTTGCAAGACCAATAGACCAATTAAATGCACCAGGTTGTCCACTATTAATTTTATCATAGACAAGTTATTTTACAAAGACAATACTTTATTTACTCGATAGACAAGTTTTATATTTGTGGACAAGTAACTCTAGTAAACAACATTTTTATTAACTCGGTGGACCAGTTTAAACTCGGAGAAACAACTAGTCCTTTATTTATTTTTGTTGTAGACAATTAATTTAAGCTAATGGACAAGTTTGTACTCCTCAACTTGTCTACGTGACATTCACAAAACTAAATTTTGTCCACCGTCTTATAATATTCCACCAAATCTCGTAGACAACAATTATTTGTTTTTTGGTCCACAGAAGAAATAACAAAATAACTTTTCAGATAAATATCTCTATTGTCAATTTGTTTTTTTTATTTCGTGTTTTTAATTTAAATTTAAAATATCTCCATAATTAATATTATTATGGGTCCTATATCACATTAAAAATCCGAGAGTTTTGTTTTTTCTGCAGGGACAGTTTCGTCTTTCTATTATCTAACAAAAGTTAATTGTGGTAGTTTTGAAAATGTTTTTGAAATGTGGCATTTTAGAAAAGTTTTATATGGAATGTGGTAGATTTATTAAAATTCCCTTTCTTCTATACCTTTTTCTTTCGGTCGTCAATTTTGTCTTCTCTTTCCACAGCAAAACAAAAAGTTCGCCGTATATATATTTGAATGGAAATTTACAAACTTGGTTTTTATTGTTTCAGTCAAGTCAAGTTTTTTGTTTTTGCTTTTTTTTTTTCTTTTGTCAGTGAAGTCAAGTTTGCTTTCCACTCATCTTTATATATCAACTAGAATTTGTATCCGCACACGCACGAGATTTTAATTTAAAATATTTTTATCAATAGAAATTGTTGAGCTCAAATATAATCATTCCA
>NC_025686.1:4630852-4674002 GCF_000633955.1 Camelina sativa
TAGTAAACAACATTTTTATTAACTCGGTGGACCAGATTAAACTCGGAGAGACAACTAGTCCTTTATTTATTTTTGTTGTAGACAAGTAATTTAAGCTAATGGACAAGTTTGTACTCCTCAACCTGTCTACGCGACATTCACAAAACTAAATTTTGTCCACCGTCTTATAATATTCCACCAAATCTCGTAGACAACAATTATTTGTTTTTTGGTCCACAGAAGAAACAACAAAATAACTTTGGGAATTTTATGAGAAATGCCATTTTCAAAATTAAAGTTGTGAAAAATGCCACTTTTTTGTTTTCTCTTTAGAAATGCCACTTTTTTGTTTTATGCCATAGAAGTAAAAATTTTTACCCTTTAATTACAAGAAGAAAAAAAAATAAAAAAAATTGTGCAACCAAGTTTTTTCCACCCTTCATGTATGCAGATGCCTCCGGTGGACCAAAATCAATGCTTGGACAGGTTTTTGTCTACCACGTTTTTGTCCACCGACTTTCTTAGTGGACCAGATCCGCTTGGTGATAACAGTTGTCCTTCAAACAAAAAATTGGTCTATCCCATTAGGTCTGTCCACACTAATCGTACAATCGACAAGCAAATTCTACTGATAGACAAATATCGGTAGACTAAATTTGAATCATCTCTTCTAAATCTGGTCTATAAAGTAATGTCCACCACGTTTTTGTCCACCGGTTTTTCTTAGTGGACCAGATCCGCTTGATGACAACACTTGTCCTTCGATAACAAAAAATTGGTCCACCTCTGTAGGTCTGCCCACACTAATCGTATAATCGACAAGCGGAGTCCACTGATAGACAAATGTCGGTAGACCAGATCCGAATCCTCTCTTCTAAATCTGGTCTATTAAGTAATACCTAGTTTGATTTCCAATGATGGCTTCTTGGATTCCAACACTTGTGTCCACCACCTGAGCCGCAAATCTGAGTAGTAGAGAACAAAAAAAATAAGCAGATTTGAAAATTAATATCTTCAAATAGAGAAAGAGAAAAGAAGGAAAAGAAAGAAAACAGAGATAAGAAAGAAAGAAAGAAAACAGAGATAAGAAAGAAAGAAAAAAAAAACAAAGAAGAAATATATATCATGTGTAGTGATTTATTTGTTGTTGAAGAAAAAAAGAAAGAAAGATGAGATAAGAAAAGAGAGAGATGAGGGATGAGAGATCGAGAGAGAAAAGAGGAGAAAGAAAATAGGGGGCATTTTTGTCATTTTAAATAGATGAAAGTGGATCCTATGGCATTTTAGAAGAGGTTTTAAGGAAAGTGGTATTGGAGAGAAACAATGTTACTGTTCATGGCATTATCGACAATATTCTCAATAACTTTTCAGATAAATATCTCTATTGTTGATTTGTTTTTTTTTTCGTGTTTTTAATTTAAATTTAAAAACACGAAATAAAAGAAAAATTTAAATTGTCCCATATCACATTAAAAATCCGAGAGTTTTGTTTTTTCTGCAGGGACAATTTCGTCTTTCTATTATCTGACAAAAGTTAATTGTGGTAGTTTTGAAAAGGTTTTTGGAATGTGGCATTTTAGAAAAGTTTTATATGGAATGTGGTAGATTTATTAAAATTCCCTTAGATTAATATAGTTTCATTCCATTTCAATTTTTTATAAAACTATAAATTCTCAGTTGAAACTTCCCATTTATGATTATACCAATGCCATCCTCTATATATTAATAGGAAAGCATTTTTCTCAAAATGCTGAAGTGTCGTCGCTAGAGAGCTCCAGACACTTTTTAGTAATTTACTCCCATTTGGTAATACTATTTACAATACATGCTATTATATGTTTAACCAAAAACTAATAATAAAAGATGTTGTTAAATGTCTATTATGTCTATTATTTTACGTGTACTATATTTTGTTAATGTGTACTTTTAAAAACTTTTAAAATGTAATATCTAATTTTATTTGTAAAAATAATTATTCATTAAATAATATAAAATTTTTTTTCCCAAACACTAAAAAAATAAATGAATGTAACAAAAAAAAATCAGCAAATTAAAATAGAAATTTGAACTTAATAGTACTCATATTTTTATATTTTATGTAAATGCATATTACACTTCTTAGAAATTCTATAATTTTTAATATATATTTTTATCTAATCATTTGTACTGTTTCAATAAATTAGTTTTTAAACCACACAAAAGACACTTTCTATAAATAGTAATATTTTATCAATATTTTCTCGACTATGTTAGAATTTTTTCACGTTCAAAGATTTTAACCGGTGATACATATTTTAAATGAAATAAACAAAAATTTGAATTAAAAATATTTTAATTATATATTATGTTTGACACAAATGAATATTAATTCAATAATTATAGTTTTACTCATAATAATTTATTTAAATTTATTTATTCTACACATAGTGCGGGTTGTTACCTAGTTCGTTGTTATTGTTGTGATACTAATAATATACGAATACCTCTCAGTAAATTCACCACCCGACAATAGACTTTACTCATTTTAGCTCTCAACATGTTTAAAAACAGCAAACACATTCCCCATAGGCCGTAGCCATTTTCTCCATTTAATGATTTTTAAAAAAAATCTTCACCAACTATTTTTAAGTGAAAAATTGTTACATTTGTCTGATTGTCTCGTTTATATATTTCCCCTCTCCAACAACTTTTAATCCATAAAACAATGAATGCGTATCATTTTCATTAAATTCAAATTCGTGTTCATAAACAAACACATATGAGTACGAATGTTACCAGTTCATAATGACAGTATACTCCATACGTAAGGACGTGCATAATTGATATTAAAAAAGGCAAAACAAAGTTATGAACATCCGATTAAACTGAAACGATACATAAAAAGATAAACATGACAATACATCCAGAAATTACAAATTTTGCGTTTCTTTTTTCTTTTGGGCAATAAAGAATTACATTTAGAGCAGTTTTATCGGCAAAAATGCAGAAATTTTTTTTAAAATGAAATATTATTTTATTTATATAATTTCTTTTTATAGTTGTATAATTGGGTAGGTGATATATGTATGTTAATTCAATCTGAGGTATGTTTCTCATCTCTATTTCCTCCATTATTTGAGTTGCTCTTAGGTTGAAAAACTTTCACAAAATATCTACTGTGTAATTATTTTTGTCTGAAAACAAAAAACAACATAATTTTACGAAAGTTAGAGATAAGAATTAGGATATCGTGTAAAGTCTTATAGAGTTCCATCAAATAAACTTCCAAACATATGACTTCGATTACTTGTTTAAAATTTGAAAAATTCAATAAGAATTAAGTAGGAATTTTCGGTTTCTCAAGAAGTTGTCACTAAAATATAACACAAATGTAATTGAGTAAATCTTTTGTTTGTTAAATTAAAAATGTGTTATTTTCACTTAAAATGACCTTTGTTTTTCGAATATTTTTGTATGCTTTTCAGAATAGTTTAAAATTCACTAGAGAGAGAAAAAAACTTGAATAAAAGATATATTCATATATTCATATATAATGTTCACCAGATAATCATGGGTATTTTATGAATTACATTCTCTTTAAAAACAAAAAAAGCATCATATGTACTTAAGTACGTTTGTGTTACAAAAATCAGACAAGAAGCTGAGAATTCACGTTGACGTGGGTCAAGAGTCAATACCTCAAGATTAAAAAAAGGGTAACATCGTCATTTATTATAAAAGAAACACCAACCGATAAAACGCTCATTTTAAGACGGCGGGACGACAATGTTCAATTCATACGTTACCATTACAACAACAATACACAAACCAAAAGCTTCAAAGCCCTTACAAATCTCGAAACTTTAACTTCTTCAGACACAAACCAGGATCCGAATCCTATACCTACCCAAATATGCCGATCGGGTGGGTCAAATCTTTACATTGCAAATCAAGAGCCTTCGACGATGTGTATCATCATCACTCCCACAACAATGGTAAACTCGTATTGCCAAGTTACAGCTGCAGAAAAAACGTTAGAGACGTCGTCGATACCCGACCCGGATCCGTTAAGAAAAACCCAAAACCCGATCCAAGTTTACGGCGTTTACGCTCTTCTTCTCGTCGACCGGAATCAGAATCCAACTCCCATCACCCGACCCGACGAAGCGTATCTGCTCGAGCTTCCTCTGAATCTGGTGCATTGCCCGTTCTGACCGATCTGCCAGACGGTCACCCGTCGAGAAACGTCGTGGAGATTATATTCCAATCTAGTTGGAGCTCCGATGAGTTTCCGGGTCGGGTTGAGATGATTTTTAAAGTTGAAAACGGGTCCAGAGCTGTGACCCGGTTTGAGGAATACAGAGAGGCTGTGAAATCGCGATCGCGTAACGAATTGGGTTCCGATGACGTCGACGGCAGCGCGTGTGACGAAGACGCGAGGTGTTCGGCTGATGGGAATGAGATGATGAGGTTTTTTCCGATGGGTCCGATTCCGGGTGGGATTAACGGCGGCGCGTGGGTTTTTCCCGGGGGTAAAGGGGCGGCGGTTTGTACGTTTTCAGGGAGCGGTGAAGCGCACGCGAGCACAGGCGGAGGAGGAGGGAGGAGAGCTATGCTGATTTGTAGAGTAATAGCGGGTCGGGTTGCGAAGAAAGGTGAATTCGGGTCGGATTCAGTAGCGGGTCGAGCTGGTGAGTTGATTGTTTTCGATGCACGCGCCGTGTTGCCTTGTTTCCTAATCTTTTTCAGATTGTAAAAAAAAAAATATAATTATAACAATAAAAACAGAATTTTAAATTTTATATAATTTGGTTCCATTTTTTTTTTTTGGTTTGTTTTATCGGCTTGGTATTTTTTATTTATATTAAAATTTGGTTCAATTTGTTGGGTTTTTGTTTTGGAGACCAATATATACATTCTCATGTTTAAGGTTCAGAAAGTTAGGAAGGATTCGATATTGAATAAAAGTCATTGATGCATACAAAATTGAAATGGATAAACTATTCATTAGTATAAGTGATGTTTTGATTAAATAAGAGTATCTCTTTGTTTTGTTTTGTTTGAATGCACATGTATTAAGACAGATTCGTAAATTAATGGTGCACCCAAACAGGAATGGAAACCACGAAATTATACCGCAGAATACGGTGTAGGTTGATCTTGTCGTTTTAATCCACTAATAAATGAGCTTCGTCTATTCACCAAACAGATCACCAAGTGGTCTATATAATTCATTGACTGCCATAGAGACAACTCAAATGCAAATCATGCATATATATAGTTTATTGTTAAAGTTACTGAGAATCTTGAATTACACAAGAATATTTGTCGTTATTGGTCTTATTACAAAAGTTATGTGAGGAAATGAAGATGAGTTTTCAGAAGAATGATACATTATGAGGAAATGTGTTAAATACGGTACATTCTGATTTGAACAAAATGATTACGTAAGAATTATAGAGAGGCATACGTGAATGATAAAGATTATGGGTTTTGATTCGAAATGAAATATTCTCGTCTTTAAATTTAAATTTAAGGAACCGATACATGCATACGTGAACCCGATAGACGTGGTCTTGTTTTGGTCGAAGAGTGAGAGGAGCAACGAGGCCAAAACAAAACATGAATTTGTTTTTTTCTATTGTTTTTTCTTTTCTCGAATTGAAGTAGAAATGTCAATCAATAGTATATATATTTGCGGTGTAAATAATTTTCACTTTTTTACATTAAAACATGATGCCACTCATTGTGATGAAGTTGTCAAACAAAGCCAGTCAAAATATTATTTTCTTTATTAGAAATCCAAACATTTTATTTGACAAAAGAATATCACCATTATATTTTATAATTCGTTTTGTCTACTACACAATATTAATCCGTCACCATCGTTCTGAGTCATATAAACGTAGATTTGAGTACGATACAATGCACTTCAACATTTCTAACAGAAGTTAGTTATGGATTAACTTTACTTATTTGTTGGTCATCAAGGCAGATTAAAGTTTGACTATGAAAAAGCGTGATCAGAAAGAACAAAAAATCATGAAAATTGAAAGATTTGGTGGATGACTAACTTACATTATGATGATGATCTATAATTACAAGACCAAGTGGAAATCCTAATAATAGTTCTTTACATTATGCACTTAATTATTTAATTTATCTATGATAACATATATTAAAAAAAAAATAGACAATACATGTGGTAGTATGTCAACTGTTTTAGACAAAGTTTTGAAATTTTTTATTGCAGCAAGCATTTGCTTTCAAGCAACAGTTTGATATTATTATATTTTAATTATCCGTTTTGTATCTAACTTTCTACTGTTTAATGGCATTCATATGGAATTATAGGAAATCTAAAACCACCAATAAGATATCTTAAAGAAGTTTATCCCACATTATATAATATGTGTATATAGTAGATGATTTTTATCAAACAATGAGATGAGAGGGACAACCAAACAGATATGAATGAAAAAATAGAAGTAAAATACAAGCAATTAACATTTGTTAAGTTTGATTGGATACTTATATTTCAAGTTTCATTCTTTATACTGAACCCATTCAACTTCTCATATGTGTCCAAGCATGAACCTCTAACTTTCTAATCATAATCCTTCATTTATTATATTACTATTTAAAGGTGTGACTATGTAAAACCTAAACAAAACAAACAAAAACAAATTGAATACTAAGAGAAAAAGAATATTTAAATGATTGATTGCACAAGGTAAAGGTAACAAAAACATATATGATTTTGTTTCTGGGTCAAGAACCCCATTCGATCAAATATGGACGTATAGTACACTACATGTTTATTTTTATATATACAGTACTTTGATGTACAGTACATGTTTATGCATTCATTTTTGTCAGACTAAATGCTTTATTTTGCTAGTTGTTTTGCTTACAAGTATGAGCTTGTGAGTGACAGATGTTTGGGCCTTTAACCAATATTAAGCCTAAATCGGTCGAATAATTATCTGTAGTACTATGAATACGATATCATGACTATTATGTATACTTTAAGATTCAGTCAACTTTATTTTGCTGGTCATGCTAATTACCTTCGACGCATGAGTTTGTATTAGACAACTAGTTTGTCTTTTAAAGAAAAAACTTTTTTTCTCTATATATTAATGTAAAATTATATTCACCAAAAAAAAAACCTGTGTACATATGATCCATCTCTAGTTTTTTTTTTCTTTTTCTTTTGCTAATACATAGTCATAGTATTTTTTAATTCATTTTCCTTCAATCCAAAAACAGAAAAACATTTGAGATTACACTTTAAGCTGGAAAATGAAAAAAACTGAGATGAAACAAGACAGGAAACTTAAGTGAAGCAATAAATTGGGATGAAAGACTTGGGAAGGATGAACTATCTCTGAAAAGAACGAAACCATGATGCAAGGAAGGTTCATGAAGTACCCTCAATCGTTGAATAAGAACTGGTTAACGGTCAAGACCTGCAAGCTAAGCTTTGCCCGAATAAAGAGTTAAATTTCCTTAACAAGTGACGTAGATCGGTTTAAAGATAGCGGTGTGAAGCCTTGAGTTTCTTTTTCTCCACAGCGCATAAACAACTGCTTGAAAGATGAATTTCCTTAACAAGTGCATATTTAGTTTATCGATTAATGAAAATAAATTTGAAGAAAGACAGTATGGAACCATAAAGATATGGTGGTGGCGGAAGTCAACTTCTTGTCCCAAACTAGAGTCTTCTTGTCCCAAACACCGTGTACAAAGTGATTTCGAAGCTCATAGTTGGAAGACTACAGGCTCTCCTGCCCTTGGTAATCTCTAACGCCCAGTCAGCTTTCCTTCCCGGCCGCCTCCTTGCTGAGAATGTGCTCTTAGCCTCGGAATTGGTCAATGGATACAGTATGAAGAATATTGGCCCTAGGGGAATGGTTAAAGTTGACCTCCGCAAAGCCTTTGATTCGGTGAAATGGGACTTCATAATTGCCACAATGCAAGCTCTTCATTTCCCTGAAACGATTCATAACTTGGATCAGACAGTGCATCTCCACTCCAAACTTCTCTGTTTCCGTCAATGGCGTTACTTCTGGATACTTCAGAAGCTCGAGCAGACTACGCCAAGGAGACCCTATTTCTCACTACCTCTTTGTTATAGCCATGGAGATCTTCAGTGGGTTAATGAGGTCAAGTTGTGCAGCGGGGTTCATCCAGCACCATCCAAAAACCAAAGAGCTAGACAGACCCACCTTATGTTTGGAGACGACGTAATGGTGTTCTTTGATGGCTTCTCTTCATCTTTACAAGGAATCAGTGATGCTATGGATCTATTTGCTTCTTGGTCAGGGCTTCGTATGAACTGTGAAAAAACCCAACTATTCACGGCGGGTCTGGAGCCTAGTGAATCCTTGGACATTGCAAACTTTGGATTCACTACGGGCTCCTTGCCTATTCGTTACTTGGGACTCCCTCTGATGAGTAGGAAGCTGAGAGTCTCTGAATACTCCCCCCAGATCGACAAGCTAACGAAACGGTTCAATGCCTGGGCAACTAGATCTCTTTCTTATGCGGGCAGGCTCCAACTGTTGAAATCTGTCATCTATGGTCAGATCAACTTTTGGTTATCAACCTTCATCTTACCAAAGGCGTGTATCAAGAAGATAGAATCCCTATGTAGCAGAATCCTTTGGTCTAGCTCGATAGACCGTAGTAAAGGAGCGAAGGTTGCATAGTTTGACATCTGCTATCCAAAGCAGGAGGGAGGGTTAGGACTGCGGCGACTGAGTACCTGGAACTCCACTCTCTGTCTCAGGCTTGTATGGCTGTTGTTTTCAGGGAGTGGCTCCCTTTTGGTTGCCTGGCATCATTTCCACCACATCAAAGGTAAAAGCTTCTGGTCTATTAAGGCTTCTACGAATGATTCATGGAACTGAAAATCCCTTTTGGCACTTCGCCCTATGGCTCATTCGTTGATCAAGTGTGATCTGGGCAATGGAGAGCGTGCTAGCTTCTGGTATGATGCTTGGTGCCATCTTGGTCCGTTAATAAACCTGACTGGTAATGACGGACCTGTTCGGTTTGGGATTTCTTCCCAACTCTCTGTGGCTGATGCGTGTGAGGGAAACATTTGGCACTTGCCATCTCCAAGGTCGGACCAGGAGCGTGAGTTGCATTCCTTCCTTGACATGTTCTTTTCAATCAGGCCTGATGCTGGTATCGACTGCTACAAGTGGGTCGTTCAAAATCAAAAGCTCTCAAACTTCCACACTGCAAAAAACTGAGATTGTATCAGAGAGCGATCCAATATCAAAGAATGGTCATCGTTGATATGGTTTAAAGGAGCCACGCCTAAACACGCCTTCATAATGTGGGTTGCATATCTGCATCGACTGCCAACCCGCGATAGACTACATGCCTGGGGCATCTCCACTCCTACCTCTTGTTGTATCTGTTCGGCCTCTGAGGAGTCTCATGTTCACCTTTTCTTAAGGTACCCGTTTAGCAAACAGGTGTGGTCGCGGGTTCAGTCCCATCTTCGGCTGCGTCCACTGGCTTTTCATACCTGGCCATCACTTCTCGCCTGGACAAAGATTAAATCGGACTTAGCTCCACCAATCATCCGGAAGCTTGCGTGTCAAGCTGTGGTGTATCACCTCTGGAAGCTTAGGAACACTATTCTTCATAACCAGGTTTTGTTTTCTCCTACTGCTGCCTATCAGGAGATTGTGACAGAGATCCGCAACACCATCGATGCCAGAAAGTCCTGAAAGCATTTCAGGATGCTCATGGCACTTTGGATTAAATAATTTTTTTTAGTTGATTTACACTCAACGCTATTTGTAACCCTTATTTTTTATTTCTTTTTTTGGCAAGGTTACAAAAATTATAGGTGGCTCTTTTGTAAACCTCAAACTTTTCATTAATATGAATATTTAGATTTCTATAAAATAAAAAAAAATAAAAAAATAAAAAAAAAACTAGAGTCTTAGGCCATCATTAGGATAGGCTATTAGTCTTTGACCAATATTAATATTAGTCTAAGTCGATCGAATTGAATTTTGAGAAATTTAAATTGTAGAGTTCTAAAATTTTGTTTGTAATTTTTGCTAAATGTGTCAACCCTAGAATACGATGTATATTTATCCGTCAAGTCCACATATATTCATTTAACAAAAATATATTCCATTCCTTCACTATCGGATTTATAAGTTGATTTAACCATCGGAGAGGGATGAAACATTTGCCTCTCTTACAGGTAGGCCCTCCTCTAGGCCATCTTTATGATGATATCAAAACTCCTACGTGCACCATGACCCAGGTCTTATTCTAATATCTTATTTCAACAATGTCGATGGTTGTAGGGTATAGAACAAAAGCAAAATGCAACCTTCAGTTTAAGCACCATTAGTCATGCGATAATTTGCTACTCCCATTTATATTTCATATCATCAAAGATTAATATCAATATAGAGAGATTAAAATTAAAACCCTCATTTATCAATTGTTTTCCCACTGGAGTCCATTTATTTAATCTCCAATATATAACATCACAATACTAGAATATAGAAAACCAATTAACTAATTTATACTTAGATACGAACCAAGCCATTCAATTCCCATGGGAGCTTCTCATACATAGATGGGACACGAAATTTTGCAAAACGCCAAATTTAAATTTGTAATCTTCGCCCGTTGTTCCATAAATTCAAAAAAAACATAAATTAACCGACCAATTGACCCAAATCTAAAAACCATCGCATTATGCTTAAGATTTTTGTATTGCCTTGCCCACTAATTTTCTCCAATTTTAAAAATAATAATGACTTCATTGATACTCAACGAGAACATACAATGCCTTTCCTTCTAATCTCTCCCTCCCCTGCAAATTTTTAAATATTGCACACAAAGAAAAATATATAAACCTCCACGTACTTAATTATATTACTATGAAAGTAACCCGGAAAATAAAATTCATGAACGTTAACTTACATTTAATTCGGGTAACTCGATAACGCATGCACATTCAACGACCTCTGCTCCAACTCTTCCTAATACAGTAAATATATATTCATCAAGATTAGTGAAAAATGTTTCGAGTTTATAATTGAATCTAGTAGGTCTAAGAGTAGGAACACCATTGAAAACTTTAATTCGAGGAATTCCAAATAAATTAATGTCAGTATGATGGTAAGCGTTTTCGTATTTTAAAGAAGTGGCAAATGATTTGCAAGTTATATTCTTGAAAATTTGAGAAATTGTAATTTACTGAGCAAATTCATGGCAGCACAGAGAGTCCCGCCCGTAGCAATAAGATCATCTACGACCAATGCTCTATCACCGGAATCTACAGCTTCGACGTGCATTTCCAACCGGTCACTTCCATACTCCAACTCATACTCTTCGAATATTATTTCGCCTGATTATGAATAATATAAAGTTAATTTTTGTTTTATTGTTTGGCCTTTAAGAATAATTATAAAAAAAAAGAATATTGTTGATAAAAGTTTGGTATAGTGTTTAACCGGGCAATTTCTTGGGTTTACGAAGAGGAACGAATTTTGCTCCAATGGCTAATGCGATGGGTACACCAAATATGAAACCGCGAGCCTCTATACCTTAAAAGAAAATCGACTACCACATTTTAACTGCCAATTGTATATATATATAGTGGTAGCTAGGGTCAATACGAATAGGACACTACAACACGACGTGCATGCGAGAGCCACCCACGCGAAACCCTAATTCTCCTACTGTTAAATGAAGATTCCCTGAAAACATTCTTGTAAAGGAAGAGACAAAGTCAAAAGTATTGACTTTAACAAAAGAAAAAAAACCAAAGAACTTACTCTTTTGTCCGTAGAACAATCGCAAGAGACATATTCTATAGCACAGGGCAACTTAAATGATACAAACTACAAAGGACCAAGTTTACATATGGTTTTGAACTTCTAATATATAAATTCTTATGTATTTTTATGTGTATATCCCAGTATGTATACAATGATATCAAATTCCTTTAACAAATACCACGTGCAAGAATACGCATTTGAATAGGGTCCGAATATATCATATAGTTCTCATACTTTTTATATTTATAAATTGAGGTCCAATAATTAAGAAAAAATATTATATATATATATAAGATAAATGTTTGGTTAAGTCTTCGAAATACTTTGAAACGACCATATATTGTAACAACAAAATATTAGAAATTACAGTTATATAATATATATACAATTGTTGCAATGACCCTTAAGTCTACTGTTATGTGTATGTTCATAATTGGTTTCTAACCGAAATCGGATATATATTTTTTTATAATTCAAAATGGTGTTAAGATGCTTCCAGTTTAGCATTTGCACTACAGCTTATGTCTAATGCACCCAAACATATTAAAAGTCGTTTGAAAAAGAAAATAAGAAAACTATATTGAGTAATTAAATAATTATGTTACTATCACCAACATATAGAAATAAAGAGAGCCGTTGAAAAACAATGATGAGAGGAAAAATAGAACTAAACTTTATTTAGGGGCCAACCCTTTAAAAAGGTGGCATTCATAAATCAACCACCCATTTATCCAAACCAGATTCCACCACTTACACTTTAAGAATGTCTAATCAGATAATTTTCGTTTTATGTTTCAGTTTTTTTTTTTCAGTTTATGAAATACAAAATCAAGTTGAAATTGCATTTCATTTGGTGTCGTTTTAGTTTTGGAAATTCGAATAATAAAGAATCGCACTTTTCGCATTTCGTTTTTTTCATGTTAAAGTTTCATCTCGGTTTGGTTAAGGTTTTATATAGAAATAGTAAAACCTTGAATTTGGTACACTTGTAGCAAACATTCTTACCACTATGGCACAATTGTCTTATTATGAATCATGATTCCTAAACAACACAGACCAACTTCATCCAATTTTTATATTATCTTCTTCAACTAAATGCATCAAGATAAATATATATTATATTGTTTGCCAACACGAGGTTTATATATTAACTAAAATTAGATAAAGCAAAAGAATAAAATTACGACAAATAAAATGAATTACTTATGTTTTGACTTTATATATATAGAAAACTATTTATCTATAAATAATAGTACCTGCAACCACCGAGATGTTCATGTGTCGATACCTCTCAACAAACAAATCAATAGTGTCTTTAAAAGCTTTAGGATCTAGCAGCAGTGTTGTTATGTCTTGGAACATTATTCCTGCAATTTTCACATTATTATTCTTAAATAATCTAAACCCACTTCCAATCAAGAAAACAGTACTTGCATTGTATCCATAACTTCCCAAGTCGTGTAAGAAATTTTGGACCGTGATGACAAACAATGTTACAATTTTTCTCAGTAACCGAAAAAAAAAAAACAGAGACCTTAAAAGAAACATCTAATTATTAAATATAAAACTGAGGAAGAAAATAAAACTAACCTTTCTTGGGAAAATCTGGAACGACACGGATCTTAGTTTTGATGCCATCGATACGAGGATCCTTGACTTCGTTCTCAGACATTTTCTAGACTCAAAGAACCCACAAAGGAAATGTTTGAATCAAATAGGAATTGATAAAAAGAGTACAGAGAGGGAGAGAGAGTTCATGGAGAGAATGAAAGAGAAGGCATCCATACGAGTTTACTTATAAAGAGAATATTTTTGTAATATTATTTTATTTCCAAGTGTTTTTTTAACCTATTTTTTTGTCTGTCAAAACGATATAATACTTATTTTATTTATATTTTTTCCAAATATTCACGACACTATGTCAATTAAAGAATATATGTTTTTAAAAATAATATTTTATATGAAAACTATTACCATTATACGTATTAGACAACAAGACCCTGCAGTTCAAACAGACTGTTTGTCTAATAATACGAACTATAAGTTTGTTCTAACAATATATGGATCGAAGAAGCAAATATCTCGTCAAGACAATTGCGGAATTAAATTTTGATGCTTTTTGTAAAGAGATGAAAGTGATTTAGGAAAATTTGACACCATGATTTCTTTCTCCGCAAAAGCCTTGGTGAAAGATTTTACTAGTTCGGGATGATTACAAACGTCCTCTCTCTACAACCAAAAAAAATCTTGTGGAGATGAAATCTTTAAATTGTATTAAAAGCAAAACATAATTAACCAAGTTTAATATAGAGATAAGGATAACTAAACTATGTTGTAATCTATATGTTATATAGGATTAGTTCATATCCCTAAAGTTTAGGATCTTTCTTGTATAAATACTCTTGTATATCTATCAATAACACTCAGACTTTACGTTCATAACATGGTATCAGAGCCAAACAAGCGATTTCTTTTTTAGAATTGTTCTGTGCTTGGCTTTGATTCTTTTTTTTTGTTTTCTTTCAAATCACAATTCATACTTGTTCTCATGACTACTTCCTCTACTATTTCATCTACTACTTCCTCTACTACTACCTCTACTATGGCGGAGAACACCCCTTTGGAGACTCCATATACTCTACATACTTCAGATAATCCTGGCTCCCTTATCACCCCTGTTTTGCTTCGTGGTGATAACTACTCAGAATGGACAACAGAGCTTTGGAATTCTCTCCAAGCTAAACAAAAGATTGGGTTTATTGATGATTCTATTCCAAAACCTACCTCTAATCCTGATCTTGCCCGATGGATTTCTACTAACTCTATGATTGTGGGATGGATACGCACTGCTATCGATCCACAAGTCCGCTCTACTGTTTCTCATGTTCCTGAAGCCTTCAGGCTTTGGGAGTCTCTTAAGCGCTGGTTCTCGGTAAAGAATGGTGTTCGTAAACATCTTCTGGAGGATGAGATTACAAATTGTAAACAGAACGGCCAATCTGTTCTTGAGTTATACGGTCGTCTCTCTAAACTGTGGGAAGAGTTACAAGCTTTTCAATCTACTACTACATGTACGTGTGCTGCTGCGGCTGACCTTGAGAAAGAACCTGAGGATAGGAAGGTTCACAAATTTCTTTTTGGTCTTGATGAGTCGCGGTTTAGTCACATTCGATCTCAAATCATTGACGAGGAGCCTCTTCCTGACTTGAACATCGTCTATTCACGTGTTATCCGGGCCGAACAATATCTCAACAACATGCGCTCTACTGATACAAGACACGAAGCTGTGGGATTTGCTGTTAAAACCGAATCTTCCCCTGTTTCTCTATCAGGTCCTGCTACTGCTGCCGCCGTTAATGTTTGGAGTCGTGATCCCAATCGGATGTGTTCTCACTGGAAGCGTAAGGGACACGACGCATCGGAGTGTTTTCTCTTACACGGCTATCCCGAGTGGTTCCTTGAACAACAACAACAACGCTCTGCTTCTGGACAGAGTACAAGGGGATGTGGTGGTGGTCGGTCTTTTTCTTCTGGACGTGTTCATGCGAATGCAGTTTCCGCTCCTGTCCCTGCTTATTTTCCTCCGGTTCTTGCTGACTAGATTGCCGCCCTAATCAGTCTTCTTCAGAATCAATAGAGCCAACTTTCTACTGAACGTTTGTCTGGTAAAACCAATCTCACTGATGTCATTATAGACACTGGTGCCTCTCACCATATGACGGGCAATTTGTCCTTGTTGCACAAAGTTATTGATATTATGCCTTCTGCGGTCACTTTTCCTCATGGCACGGCTTCTCGTGCTACAAAGATAGGGACATTACAGTTGAATACTGATTATTTCTTACCCAATGTTCTCTATGTTCCGGATTTCAATTGTACTCTTATTTCGGTATCACGCCTACTCAAGCAAACATGATGCATTGCTATCTTTTCTCATACTCTTTGTGTATTACAGGACCGTTTTATGAGGACCCTGATTGGCACCGGTGAAGAGCGAGAGGGGGTCTACTACTTCAAGGGTGTTCGACTTGCAAGAGCTCATCAAGCTAGCAAGGGAACTGCTTCTCCTTCTGTTTTGTGGCATTGTCAACTTGGTCATCCATCTTACAAAGTGCTTTCTACATTACCGGTTTTTAATAGTTTAGTGGTTGATTTTGACAAAATACATCCTTGTGATATTTGCTTACGTGCGAAACAAACACGTTCCACTTTTCCTGAGAGTTTTAATAAAGCTTCCGCACCTTTTGCTTTAATTCACTGCGATGTTTGGGGACCTTATCGTACTGTTTCATCATGTGGTGCTGCTTATTTTCTCACCATTGTTGATGACTACTCTAGGGCCATTTGGATTTATCTGATGTTGGCCAAATCTGAGGTTAAAGGATTGCTGCAAAACGTTTGTGCTATGTGTACTAAACAATTTGACAAACCATTTAGAGCTGTTCGATCTGACAATGGCACCGAGTTTATGGCTCTTTCTGCTTATTTTCGTGCCAATGGTATTGAACATCAGACTTCTTGCATGGATACACCGCAACAGAACAGCCGTGTTGAACGCAAACACCGGTATATTCTTAATGTTGCTCGTGCCCTTCTGTTCCAGGCTTCGCTTCTGGTTTCGTTTTGGGGAGAGAGTGTATTGATTGCCGCTCATCTTATCAACCGTACTCCTACACCTATTCTCCAGGGCAAAACGCCGTATGAGATGCTTTATGGTTCCCCTCCGACTTATGCTTCTTTGCGTATCTTTGGTTGTTTAAGTTATGCTCATCGGAGGCCACGTGACAAGGATAAATTCAGTGATAGGAGTCGCAAATGTATCTTTGTAAGATATCCTTACGGCAAGAAGGCGTGGCGTTTGTACGATATTGAACGTCAAGAATTTTTTGTTAGTCGTGATGTTATTTTTCTTGAAGATAAGTTCCCTGTCGTTTCTCATGCTACCACTGTGCCACCTCCTGTTTATCAACCGGATATTGCTATTGATGATTGGCCTCTTCCTCTTATTCCGCCAGTGTCATCCTCCCCTATACCACTTACTCATGACGCTATGGTGGATTCGCCTCCGTGTCCGGTTGTTACTACTCCGGTTCCTGTTGTTGATTCTCCGTCGTTTTCTACTCCGACTGCAGTATCGGATAATGTTTCCTCTCCAACGCCGTTCTCTTAGTGCTTATATTGTCTTGCTTGGGTCTTCTCCGATCTCGTGGAAAACCAAGAAACAAGATGTTGTCTCTCAGTCCTCCGCCGAGGCGGAATATCGTTCGATGGCTTTTACTTTGAAGGAGTTGAAATGGCTCAAGCAATTACTGGTTTCGTTTGGGGTTCTTCATCCTGCACCAATGAGGATGTTTTGTGACAGTCAGTCGGCTTTGTACATTGCCGCAAACCCAGTCTTTCATGAGCGGACAAAGCACGTTGAGTCTAATTGTCATTTTGTTCGTGATGCTGTCCAGGCGAAGCTCATTACTACTGATCATATCACTACAAAGGACTAGCCTGCAGACATACTAACCAAGGTCTTACCTGCTCCAACGTTCGAATATCTACTTTCCAAGTTGGCCATTCAGGATCTCTCACCGCCAACTTGAGGGGGGTATAGAAATAAGGATAACTAAACTATGTTGTAATCTATTTGTTATATAGGATTAGTTCATATCCCTAAAGTTTAGGATCTCTCTTATATAAAAGACTCTTGTACATCTATCAATAACACTCAGACTTTACGTTCATAACATTTAACAACCTAACAGTTTCTAACGAGTATTGTACTGAATACAAACATTATAATAAAACAAATCTCGGCTATCTGCATTTGACTGAAATCAAATATAATTTCGTAACTAACTCATTCAGTTTTTCTAATTTTCTCAAACTAAAAGAAAAAGTATCTTAAAATTCTAGGTGAAAAATGATGTGTGCAGTGATGTCAAAAAATAATGATGCAATTGAGCGAATTCGCTTGTTTCAGGACACTGCTTTTAAGTTTTAACCATCTTTTATTATGGCTCTTTCATTCTAGGGGTAATAAAACAGTGATTATAAAGAAATATGTAATAAGATTTTCTCACGACGTTTAAGTACAAATGGTCTATTGCATCATCTTATCTTCTACATTATGCGACGACATTGAACTCTCCGTTTTTTTTTTCCTGGAAACATAAACTTGCCGACAAAAAAGAAATCATGATATAGCGTGATCATTTTTAGAGTTTTCTCTAATGATGTTTTGTTTGAATGGGAATAGTCAAATTATCCAACTTGTAGAAGGAGATAAAATGTAGCTGACCGGTTTATATATATATATATTTTTTTTTCTGAAATATTCTAGTTTTTTTCTTTCACTTTTGGCATGCACTTTCTTAAGAAAAATTCTAAACCACGTTATATAGTAAAAACATAATTCTACACCATAACGTTATATACATGTTAAGAGTTGTTTTTATCCAACAAATGTATATATTTTGTCACCATCAACAATGTATATGTTAGGAAATAACAACGAAATAGAACCATATATTCTGGCTACAATTTTTTTTATCTTAGTTTTAGAATTTTATCTTTTTCTTATAAATTGTCATATATAAAATCAGAACAAAATCTCGAATTATTAGGTTGCGCTAGACCCAATAATTTGCTATGATTTCAAAGGTAAGCACATCTAAAATGCAATATTTAATATTCCACATTGCGTATATTACAATATATATACATATACACCTTTTTTTGTCACAAATATACATATACAACTTTTCTTTTGTTTCCCCAATGTAATTTTGAAAACTAATTTGTTTATTAACTTTAAAAAAAAAACAGATCAAAGACCACATAATGGTATCTATAATATCCCACAATGAAGAGTGGGATATAATAGTGGCAAATCTGTTGTGATAGATTTTTACAACTTTCTATATATAAAAAACTGAATAATGCAAAATAATATTTTATTTTCAACAAGAATACATAACAAACAAAAAACGAAAATAGTGAAAAGAAAAGTGATGTCTCTTTTTTATCTTATTTAATGTTTGAGACAGTGGTTGGAATATAAAAAGCCTAAAAGGCAACCACCTTTTGAATTGTGATTGGCCATTCTACATTCCCATTTTATCACTCCTCAGTCTTCACTCCTTTACAATGTAATTTTGTTCTCTTTTTTATATTTTTCCGCAACACAACATGCAATATATATATATACTATATGTCTTGGTCATAATTTTGTTTTTTTATTTTCTAATTTTCCTTTATTGTCTATCAAATCATTATTGCATAAAATCTGATTTTACATTGTTTAATTCATAAATAAAAATGTCTTGATCATATATTGTGTCACAAGTCATATCATCACATGCGATAAAGATACATAAGAGATGAATTCTTGGGGACAAAGGGTATTTCAAAGATTTTGTGACACGTATTTAAGACTTTACTGGTTTAAATGCTTTAAAACAAGTAATTTAGATTTTGTAATTTTTATATATAAAGAACATTGTACTTAAAACAAAATTCAGTTACCCATCACCGTTCATGTCCACCAAGTCAAGTTGATTAGGACAATATAGAATGTTATATAGTGGTACAGAAAATATATATGAGCTGTATGATTCATGTATCAAAATATCAAATGCGTGAAACGACCCACAAATATGGCGGTTGTAAAAAATTGCGGGGTAGTCAATAACTTCCCAAACATATAGCAAAAATTATAAGAAAAAAAAAAAGTATATGTAATAGATAGCACAATTTTTAAAAGAAATTAAGGAACTATCATTTTACCAAATAGTATCCAAAATATACAGTATAATTGCTTTCATCTTTTCCATAATACCCTCTTTTTTTTTTTTGAGTTAAAAGATACAACAACTTCCATTTCTGTTCATCTTCATCCCTTACTTTTTTTTTTCTCTCTTTTTCACCATTAACTACAGTCATGAAGACCAACACCACCATCACTTCCTCTTATTTCATTCTCCAACTGCTCTTGATTCTCCACCTTCTTTACCTCTCCTATGCCATCAACAGTAGTGTCATCCTAACTCTCTACATATTTATGTGTACATTCTCCCTTTAATAGTCAAAGATCTTCATTTTTATTTCACTGAATATCAAATTTTCTTGGAATCTCCGTCGTTTTTTTTTTATAACATGCATTTTTTTTGTATTACACGTTATTTATTAAGATCACATGTAATGCTGATACATCTTTTGTTTTTTGTTTGAGGGAAGTTTTGATTTTTCACATCACTGAAAAATGGTAGTTTCCAAAGTTTTGTGACTCAGTGGTATTTTCTCAATTCTTTTTGAGTCTAGTGGTAGTTACTAATATTACTCAAAAAAAATTCGGTGTGTTGTGAGAAAAAGTAATTGTTGGCAATCTGTTTTAAAACGGTGAGTTTTCTAGTATCTAATTCTAATAGAACCATGTTGAAAAAAGTAAAAAGAAAAAAAGCTACTAAACACAAATAAACAAAAGTTACAAAACTATAGATGCTACAAATTTACTATATTAAAAAATCACGACCAAACGATGGTAAAATAATGAATAGACTTGTCTCTGATCGTTAAGTAATTTGTAATGGACTCAAATATAGCCTGACGGTCTGGTCTTTTTACCATCGATTAATGGACTGATCCAACGACAGATTTTAAATCAAATCTCAAAGCATGCATACTCTTTTGTTTTAGAGAATTTTACATCTACACTCACTTTCTCATAAACTATTAACACACACACACCCACTTTCTACTATCACAATACTTTTCTTCTGTAAAATTACCACTTATCCCTCAAACTAAACAAACCAACTCTCTTCCATCAAACATAACTTACCTATGTCTATTCTTTCTTTATTCAGTAGATTTTTTTTCACAACCGTAAAAACAAAAAATCCCCAATCCCCCAAACCCTAGATCCTTAATTCTCCCCCAAACCCTAGATCCCCAATTCTCATCAACCCTAATATTGCATTTCACCAATTTTCAGGTCCGCAATTCCGAATCCCTTGAATCCTACCACTCATTCCGTTTGTCCCATTACCTCCATCTGTTCCGTTTTCCGTTTAACTTGCCGCCGTGAACCTCCTTCGCACATGGCAGAGACCCGCCGTCGCATATCCAAATCCTCGGCCAATGAACCGTCATCTAAAACTGTGGGGATACTTCTGGAGAATAATCTGCAGAGTGGGATGATCTTCTTTCTCGCCGTCTGTTTGCAACTGACCGTTATCCCGACGCTAGGCTGAATGTTTACTCACGACCTGATATCCTGACGGCCATTTACAAGGTCCTCAAAGGCACTCCCCAATTTGATACGATTCTTAGTTCAAGTTTGGGTTCTCTATTCAGGCTTCGTATTAGTGAGTCTTCTATCTCATGCAAATTACTCCACGCTCTGCTTTGTAGGAAGGTTTTATCCAAAAAGAAGTACGAGATGTGGATTGTTTTTGGTGGATACCCTATGAGATTTTTTTAGTTGAATTTGGTGATGTAACTGGCCTTCCCTATGGCGAATTTCCGGAAGATTACAACCCCGAAGACGAACCTGCTCCCGACTCTGATGATGAATGTTACTAGGATAAGTTGATTGGGGAAGATCGCAAGGCAACCCTAGCTGATGTCCACAATAATTTTGAAGACCATACTATCAAGGATTTGGATTGGAAGCTTCGGCTTGCATTGCTTCTCATAGTCGTGGTGTACTCATAGCCTCCAGCCAAACGATAGACCAACTTGGAAGTATGTTGAGATGCTTGAAGACATCGACTCCTTCCTAGCATTTCCTTGGGGCAGAGAATCCTTCTTGAAGACTATTTCAACTATGAGACCTGATCTCAAATCGCATCCAAAACTGTGGCTAAAATACTTAAAAGGCAGGGCAAGGTTCTTAAACCAACGGACCCCTTGAAGAGTTTCACCGAGAAGTTACAACAGAAGTCCTTCCGTTTGCATGGCTTCCCTCTTGCGCTTCAACTGCTCGCATATCGTAAGATTTCTGGATTACTTGACAAGGTACAATGTGCTGGTGACACCCGCACTTTCCTGGAATGGTCTTCAGTTGGCCTACCAAAATATAATCTACCTCTGACAGACGTCATATGTGTTGAGCATTATCCAGATGTAAGTTGTCATATACACACATTATTAATCTTTGGCTTACATTATCCACGTGGATACACACATAATGACATTTTATCTGTCACAACCGCAGCTATTAGTTTCTCCGTTTTTGAAAGCTGTCCAACAAGAATCTGGTTGGGGAGAGTGGGACGACGAGATTAAAGAAAAAAAGATTGCTCATTTGGAAAGTCTCATTCAGGCAGGACATATCTTCACCAAAAAGGAATGGCCAGGGATGATTGTTCGTTGCCTTTAATAACTTTACCAGATAAGAAGGGTTAAGGGCTACACAGGAAGCACATTGTTCCTAGGCGGAAAGAGATTTCTGCCAAACTTTGTGTCAATCACTCTTCACCCAAGTCCAAATGCTCGAGTTCTAAGATGCCCGTGTTATCTTCACCAATACTGACGACAACGTTTTGGCTGATTTGTTAGAGAGAAAGAACTTAATTCTATTAGAGATGCGGGAGATAGTAAGTTTAAAAATTTAGAAGCTGAGAACATAAAACTACAGGCTCAGATAAACACCCTTTGATTCCGTAGGCGGTTAACACTACTACTACGGCGCACCATTACGAGGCATGCATCCGTTACTCCCTCCATTATTAAGGAATCATCACCTTCCACTGTTGCAGGCGATGAGTTTACCTTTGGTCCAGAGAATGCTGCAGAGAATGTGACTGTTCGGACGCCACCCCAACTCCTCAACAATCTCCTAGCAAAGCAGTCACATCTCCTGATGATATCCTTCTTAACCCACACGACTGAGAACAATATGTCCACCTGTTTGGGACAACGGTATGTAGTTGTTTTCAATCATCCGGAATCTAGTTTTTCTGCATCTTTATTCATCTTAATCATTTTATACAGGAACCTTCTGTTGGAAACAGCCCGTCCGCTATGAAAGATGTGATTCAGGATGTTTCACATAATTCCAAACCGGACTCTTGCCTCAATCCCATTTATGACACCGAGACTAAGGTTAGACACACTTGTACTAATATATCATGGTTTTTACGGTTTTTAACCATGATATATGTGTGTTTTTGAGTCTTTTGATTTGTTTCTAGGTTGTTTTTGAGTCTTTACAGGTTATCTAGGAATTTGGCACGGATGGAGCAATGTGGAGCAATTTGGATCATTTTGGAGCATTTTACCGAAGGAAATAAACTTGGAGTCGGATCAGAGTGATGGTGTCGATCGACACCACATGAGCATCGATCGACACTCGTGTTTAGTCGACGAGAGAACAAGAATTGGAAGATTTACAAATTTGGCCAAAGTCTTCTACAATTGCAACATAAGCCCCTGGACGTGTTTTAGGATGTATATATAGTATTTTTAAGTTTTCCAAACCATTAAGTTGTTTTCTAGCAATTAATATTTTTCTGCAACCTTGAGAGCTTTGGAGAGAGAGAGAATCTGAACTGCTTTGTAGAGAAGAAATTCTTGAACTCCCTTTACTCTTTTAATTTTAATTGCATGTTATTCAGAATTATGATGTCTTCTTCATTAAACATGTCTGAGTAATTTGTTTGTTAGGTTTAAGTTTTTTCACAGGGTTTTTATGTTTTATTAGATCTGCGATTTTTAGGGTTCTTAATCTTTTATGATCTTCATCTTTGGTTGTTCTTCACAATAATTCTTGATTGATCACCTAGAATTATTATCTTAGGGAAATAAATTGATATGAGAATATAATTGTTTTCCTGATTAAACCATTGGTGAGCAAAATTACTTTCTGCAAAGAGATTTGATTTAGTGATTTTGTGAACTTATCTAAACCTGTTCTTAAAGCTGATTTATAACTTAGAATTTTACAAAGAGATTTGGATTTTCTGGTTTTAAATTTAGATAATAATTGCAGTGAGAACTGATTTATTTTACCAAAAGTTTAGAGTTCTAGATCTGATTTTTATTTCTTGAACCTTAATTATTTTATTGATTTAATATTTCATAATTACCTGAAAAATTCCCTAGGCTTAACCCTTTGATTTTCTGAATTCACAACATATTTGCATTGCTTTTTCAATAATTAAATTAACGTGTTTAGCATAATAACAAAACTCTATAATCTATGGTGTTGATCTTGAGTCTCTGTGGATTTGACCCATAAATACTACATTGATCTCTTGTTTGAGAGAGTAGCTCTAGGGATTAATTTGAGCTTATCAAATTTTGGCGCCGTTGCCGGGGCTTTGATCTACCATTAGATTTGAGTTTTTAATTTCGTCTAAATTTTTCTTTTTATTTTCTACTTACACGTTTTTGTTTTTCTTCTCTTTGGTGTTTCAGGTGCATGCCTCCTAGAACTCACACAAGGAGCAACAAGTCTGGTCCTACTGTGAATTTTTCAAATCAAGAGTTGGGAAAACTTGAGCGTGAGAACAGAAAAACAGCCAAATCTTTGAAGATGGTTAACCCAATCATTCTGATGCGTGATGAGGCTGGTGTTTTGAGGGATCAAGAGGGCCACTTGCGCAATGAGCTGGGCCAAAAGCTTGATTTAGAAGGCAATGTGATTGCCGAACCTGTTGTCAACGAGCAGGTTGTCGTGAATCAGCAAGCTGGTGTCGTTGATGAGCCAAATTTTGGTGTCGATCGACACCAACCTGAGGGTGTCCATCGACACCCACCTGCAGTAGACTTACGTGGAGCTGCCAACCACGTCCAGAATCCAGTTCGAAGACAGGATCAAAACCGGGATCTGATCAGGACCATTGCTGACTACAACCAGGCTGATCTTATGTATGAGAACCGGTCTGCTATTGTTCCTCCTCCATTTTAGAGGAATGATTTTAAGTTGAAACCTGCGTACTTTCAACTAGTTGGGCAGAGACCTTTCTCTGCTTTGCCCGATGAGAAGCCCTTGGACCACATTGAGCATTTTGAGGATCTGGTGACTAGCATCAAGGCTAATGGAGTGACTGAGGACTACATCTTTTGAAAACTCTTCCCTTACTCACTTGCAGGAGAGGCATCTCAGTGGTTGAAACAGTTGCCTGCTGGATCATTGACAAACTGGCGTGATGTCAAGGTGGCCTTCCTCAACTACTTCTATGATGATGCAATGTCAGATGAGTTGAATCAAGCTGTCCTCTTTCAAGCAAAGACCAGATAAAGCTTTCAAAACAGCTTGGTGAGATTCAAGGCTTACCAAAGGGACTGTCCACACCATGGTTTTTCAAAGGTTCAACTGCTAATTATCTTCTTCAGAGGGTGTGACTGGGAGTATCAGTTGGCTTTAGATGCTGCAAGTCATGGGAATTTCAAGACAAGACTTTCAGAAGATGTTGAATGTTTGATTGAGAACTTAGCTGCTAGCAATAGTTCTAAGAGAGCAGATGCTGAAAGGAAAAGATTACATGGAGGATTCGATTCAAACCAGTTAGCTTCTGTTAATGCTAAGTTGGATTCAGTGCATAATCTCCTTGTGGGCAAGAAATCTGTTCATTTTGCTGCTGAAGTTGAGACATATGAGCCCAAACCTGATCAAGGAAATCATGAGGAAGAGGAGGAGAACTATGTCTATGGAAACCAAGGACAGCGGTTTGAAAATCAGCAAGGTAGTAGACCTTACAATGGAAACAGCCAGCGCAGTAACTTTCAGGGCAACTCTTCTGGTTTCACACCCAATCCTGAATATCAAAAGCAGCAACAAAACAGTGGATACACAAGGACTTATGGCAACAATTCATATCAATCTCCACCTCCTAAGTCAGTTGAGACTAGTAAGATGGAAGCTATGCTTGAGCAGCTTTTGCAAGGTCAAGAGCAAATGACAATGACTTTCAATGGGAAGCTAGATAATGTCTACACTGACCTTAATGGAAAGTTTGAAGCTTTGAACATTCATGTCAAGAAGCTGGAAAGTCAGGTTGCGTAGACTGCTGGGTCTGTGAAAAGGCAAGAAGGTTATCTCCCTTCAAGAACTGAATCAAATCCTAAACATTCTTGCAATGCAGTGACTTTGAGAAGTGGCAAACAACTCCATTCTATACCCCAGAAGAATCAAACTGATGATCTACAAGAGTTGATTGATATAGGAGACGAAGAGGATGTTTCTGCTGAGCCAGTGTCGACTGACACTACTGAGCATCGGTCGACACCTAAGTCACCCAAAGTCTTGCGCAATACACAGAACGATGGTGTCGATCGACACCACCCTGGAATCGGTCGACACCCTTAACGAACCAAACCTGAGCTCGAGAAATTTCCTATTCCAGTTACAGAAAGAGTCTACATACCTAAGGTTTCATTCCCCAAAAATCCAAGGAAGTCTAAACAAGAGCTAGATGATGCTAAATGCAAGGCCATGATGGAGAAGCTTATTATTGAGTTACCTTTGGTTGATGCTGTTAAGATTTCTCCAATGCTTAGAATGTATGTCAAGAGAATGGTAACCAAGGATTTTAGTGCTGAGCGGGGGGTGATGATGATTTCAGCCCAAGTCAGTGCCATCATTCAGAACAAGATCCTAGAAAAACTTCCTGATCCAGGGAGCTTTGTTCTTGATTGTACAATCTTCACTGACAGATTTGCTAGATCTTTGTGTGATCTTGGTTCTAGTGTCAACCTAATGCCAAGATCAGTAGCACTCAGCCTGGAAATGACAGACTTCCAGCCTACTAAGCTCACTCTCATCCTTGTTGACCGGTCTGTTCGTATTCCAGATGGTGTTCTTGAAGATGTTTTAATTAAGATTGGTGAATGTTTGATACCTACTGATTTTGTGGTATTAAAGTATGAGGAGGAACCCAAGGGCCCTCTTATTCTGGGAAGATCATTCTTAGCCACTGCTGGAGCTATAATTGATGTAAAGAAGGGTCAGATTGGTCTCAACATTGGTGATTTACAAATGCGCTTTGACATGGAGAACCTGGTTAAAAGGCCAACTATGTAGACACATTGTCTAATCTGGCTGAAGAGATATTTCAGGAGCTGCATCCTGAGGATCCATTAGAGAGAGCATTGGTTGCTTCTGCTGAAGAAGCTGAGCATCTAGATGACATTGCTGCTGGGTATTTCAAACTGTTTGATGCTAATGAACAAGTGAAGAAGCTAGTTGCACAAGAGGAATTGGTTAGTACTTCTTCACAAGCTGCAAAGGCTTCTGATTGGAGTCTTGAAAAAGCTCCAAAGCTTGATCTCAAGCCACTTCCTGCAGGTTTAAGGTATGCATTTCTAGGTGAGAACTCTTCTTATCCTGTTATTGTTAGTGCTTCCTTGAACAATGCAGAGCTCACTTTATTGCTACGTAAGCTGCGCAAGTTTCGCAAAGCTCTTGGCTATTCTCTTGATGATATTGCAGGAATCTCTCCAGACTTGTGTATGCATAGGATTCATCTTGAGGAAGGAGCTAAGACATCTATTGAGCATCAGAGGAGGCTGAATCCGAATTTGCAAGATGTTGTCAAGAAGGAGATCATGAAGCTGCTGAATACTGGGATCATCTATCCGATATCTAACAGCAATTGGGTTAGTCTGGTACATGTTATTCCTAAGAAGGGTGAAGTCACAGTGGTGAAGAATGACAAGAATGAGCTGATCTCTACAAGGACAATTACTGGTCATCGGATGTGCATAGACTATAGGAAGCTGAATGCTGCAACAAGGAAAGATCACTTCCCACTTCCTTTCATTGACCAGATGCTGGAGAGTTTAGCTAATCATTCATACTACTGCTTTTTGGATGGTTACTCAGGCTTCTTCCAGATTCTCATTCATCCTGATAACCAAGAGAAGACCACCTTCACTTGTCCCTATGATACCTTCGCTTACCGTAGAATGCCTTTTGGTCTCTGTAATGCTCCTGCGACATTTCAGAGATGCATGATGTCTATCTTCAGTGCTATGATTGAAGATTATATGGAGGTGTTCATGGATGATTTTTCAGTTTATTGATCTTCATTCAAAAGCTGTTTGGACAACCTCTGTAAGGTGCTAGCAAGGTGTGAAGAGAAGCATCTGGTGCTTAACTAGGAAAAATGTCATTTTATGGTTAGAGACGGCATAGTGCTTGGCCACAGGGTTTCAGAAGCTGGAATAGAAGTTGACCGCGCTAAGATAGAAGTGATGACAGGTCTTCAACTACCAAAGAATGTGAAGGCTGTGAGGAGCTTTCTTGGACATGCAGGGTTCTATAGGCGTTTTATCAAGGATTTCAGCAAGATAGCAAGACCACTTTCTGCTTTGTTGTGTAAAGATGTCAAGTTTGAATTCACTGATGAATGCCGCATAGCCTTTGAGAGGATTAAGCAGGAGCTTGTGAGTGCACCTATTGTTCAGCCACCAGATTGGGATCTTCCATTTGAAGTAATGTGTGATGCTAGTGACTTTGCAGTGGGAGCAGTGCTGGGACAAAGAAAAGATAAGAAGCTTCATGCAATCTACTATGCAAGCAGGACACTTGATGAGGCACAAAGAAATTATGCAACAACAGAGAAGGAGTTGTTGGCTGTGGTGTTTGCTTTTGAGAAGTTTAGGTCTTATCTGGTTGGTTCAAAAGTCATTGTTCATACTGATCATGCTGCATTAAGGTACTTGATGCAGAAGAAGGATGCTAAGCCTAGACTTTTGAGATGGATTCTTCTTCTACAAGAGTTTGACATTGAAGTAAGGGATAAGAAGCGGATAGAGAATGGTGTTGCTGATCACTTGTCCAGGATTAGGATTGATGATGATGTCCCAATTCGTGATTGTCTACCTGAAGAACATGTTTATTTTGTTGATACTGGGTTTCGGACTGATGACTTGAAGAATTTGTCTTCAGATGCATGTGGTGTCGATCGACACCATACTAGCATCAATCGACACCCTTTGTTTCCCAAAACAGATTGGTCAAATGATGGGGATTTAGCTGTTGTGGCTAGCTCCAATCAACCTTGGTATGCTGATATTGCCAATTATCTTGCTGCAGAGGTAGAACAAGACAACTTTACATGCTATCATAAGAAGAGGTTTTTGAGAGAGCTAAGGAGATATTATTGGGATGAGCCTTATTTGTATAAGCATTGCAGTGATGGCGTTTACAGAAGATGTCTAGCTGAGACAGAGGTTCCTGATGTTCTATTTCACTGCCATGGATCAGATTATGCTGGACACTTTGCTACAAGCTGGATTTTGGTGGCCAACATTGTTCAAGGATGCTAATGAGTTTGTCTCTAGATGTGATGCTTGTCAGCGGAAAGGTCAGATTAGTAAGAGGCATGAGATGCCACAAAACTTTATCCTTGAGGTTGAAGTTTTTGATTGCTGGGGCATAGACTTTATGGGACCATTCCCTTCTTCTTACAAGAATCAATACATTTTAGTGGCTGTTGATTATGTTTCCAAGTGGGTTGAAGCAATTGCAAGTCCAAAAAATGGTTCTGCTGTGGTTCTTAAGTTGTTTAAGGCCATTATCTTTCCGCGGTTTGGAGTTCCTAGAATTGTCATTAGTGATAGAAGTAAGCACTTTATCAATAAAGTGTTTGAGAAGTATGGTGTTCAACATAGAGTGGCTAATCCATATCATCCTCAGACTCTAGAGAAAACAGTGGGTGTTACAAGGAAGGATTGGGCTGCAAAGCTTGATGATGCACTTTGGGCATATAGAACTGCTTATAAAACAACACTTGGCACCACACCTTTTCATCTGCTTTATGGGAAAGCATGTCATCTACCAGTAGAGTTAGAGCACAAGGCAGCATGAGCAGTTAAGTTGATGAATTTTGATGCCAAGACAGCTTCAGAGAGAAGGTTAGTGCAGTTGAATGAGTTGGATGAGCTGATATTTCATGCATTTGAGAATTCCAAGCTGTACAAGGAGAGAACCAAGGCATATCATGATAAGAAGATCATCTCCAGACACTTTGAGCCTAATGACCAGGTTCTCCTTTATAATTCCCGCTTGAAGCTGTTTCCTGGAAAGATGTGTTCCCGCTGGTCTGGTCCTTTAATTGTTCTAGAAGTCAGACCATATGGAGCTATTGTGCTGTTGAACTCCAAAGGAGAGAAATTTACTGTTAATGACCAAAGGGTGAAACACTATTGGGTGAAAGCTGAGATACCAGACGGACACATTGTGCGTTTCGATGATGCACCCTCTGCCTAATCCGCTGCCAAGTCAAGCTAATAACTTAAAACAAGCGCTGAGTGGGAGGCAACCCACTGGTAGGAATTAATTATTTTGAATTTTTGCTTTTAGGATTACTAACATATTAATTTTGGGTTTTGAGTTTTCATTGTTTCAGGAAAAATAAAAACAAAAGATGGAAAAGTTTCAATTATCATTGATCAGAGCTAGCATCGACCGACACCACCTGGGTGTCGGTCGACACTATTATGGACCAGAGACGAGAAAACGGGCCATCGGATTTGATTTTGATGGGTTTCTAGCTTACTGGGCTTTGAATGAAGTTGGGCCGGACCAAATTAAAATTGGTGTCGACCAACACTCATTAATTGGCATCGATCGACACTGTTGAAAAAGAGCGAATCGCGACATAAACCCTCGGCCGTCTCTCATGTTCTTCATTTCTCAAACTCGACGAGAATCTTCAAGACACCATAACTCTCTTGATTTTTAACCGTTTTGAGTGATTCCAAGTGCTAACTCACTCGATTTTCTCTCCTCTACCTGGATCCAGTGTCAATTTCGGATTTTGGAGTGATGGCATCCAACAAGAAGGCTCGAACCAACGACGGCGAAGCTTCCTCTTCAACTCGCTCAACTCGCCAGACCAACCGCCGTCCGCCTCTGTCAGCTCCGGCGAGAGCTGCTCCGCCTCCGCGACCTCCGACGAGAGCTTCCACGACTTTACCTGACTTGTCTCTTCCATCTCCCATCCAATCTCGGTTCCCATGGCCAAAAGAAGAGAATCAACCAATTCCAACTGAGAGAGAATGGCCCAATAACAAGCTTGCTGAGCTTGGAAAGCCTGAATTCATCAATAGAACAGTGGGTGTTTGGGGAGATTATGAGACAATGCTCTACAATGCATGGCAGGAAGTTGAGATTGAGCCTACAAGATTTGTTGATCATGCTATTCTTCATAGGATGGGAATTTATGATGAGGTCTTGGATGTGCTTGATAAAATGAGTTTAGGAACCATCTGTACTAGGCAGTATGATCTTTATCCGGATTTAGTGTGACAATTCATGGCTTTTGTTAGGATCACTTATCAGAATGAGCAGGCACCAATGGCAAGAGACGGTGAACTGCATTTCTTCATTAACGGAGTGCCTTATGGTATCGCTTTTGCTCATCTTTGTGATGTATTTGGTTGGGTCCATTGGTATCAAAAAGTTGCTTTGTCCAAGCATTATGAGGATCTCTCTCCTTTGTATAATTCCAAGAGAATGCTTCAATCAGAGGTCCGCCATCCTGTACTCAGATATGTCCTTAGAGCTGTTGCTACCACTTTTCAGTGTAAGATGGAGCCTAACAAGATGAGAGCTGCAGAGCTCTACTTTTGAGTTGTGGTGTTGGCAACATGATTCCTTCTATGTCTACTGATGAGCGTCGTGACCCTATGCTCCTCAACTTTGGAGCTGTTTTTGCACACTACTTGGTTGATCTCCAGACCAAGCTACTTCTGGGTACTGGCATTAAGAAAGAGGTTGTGGGGAGCCTTATTATTGCTATTCTTCAGTTCAAAAGAATTCCTACTGATGGTTATAGTGTTATCACTAAGAGACATCTTATGGATGAGTAGTATTTGAGGAGTGCACATTGGCTGAAACCGGGTTTGTTGTGGAGGTTTGTTGATGACACAGGAGAGCACTTTGTTCGCCTTCCGTGACCTGATCTTACTACCATTAGTAATGATCCAGAGCAGTTACGTTTTCACCCTTCTGTTGATGACTACATTGCTTGTCCTCCTTCACGTCGCCATCGCATTTCACGGACTACTACTGATGCTGCAGCTGCTCCTAACCCTGCTGGGGGTTTTGAGTTTGGTTCTTCTTCTGGGACTGCGACATTTGAGTTTCCAGAGCCACCGCAGGATCCTGCCACTATGGACCAGGGAGCTCATCAGACCTATGTGGTTTCTGCTTTGCGTGCCATCTGGAATGGCATGGCTCGACTTTCTCAGTGTGGCTGCATTCGTCCTACCAGGCCTACTAGGCGCAGATCACCTTCGCCATTTCCCCCTGATACTGATCCCGTCTTTGATGATGTTTCTGCTGAATTTTAGCTTCTAATCATGGTTTTCTTTCTCTTTTTCCCTTTTTAGGATTGAGTCATTTATATTCTTGCTTTGAGTCAGTTTGTGTTTGAAATTTGTTTGAACTTATGAACTATCTATCTATCATGTTGCTTTTAACCTGTGTTTGAAGTTTGAGTGCTTCTTAACAGAATTAACATCAAAGGATTGATCCAACAACACATGAACAAAATTAACTGCAACTAACAAGGAGATTCGGCCAAGAATTCAGCATTCGCCGAGGGTGTCGATCGACACTGCAATGGTGTCGGTCGACACCAATGGGTAAACGACACAGTTTGTTTTTCTTTACCAATTTTTCAACACATTTTTGTTTCTTAACTTTTCCCTTTCTTGATAACACTGGGGACAGTGTTGTTTAAGTCTGGGGGAGGTTAGTACTAAATACTAACTTGGTCTTTGTTTTATTGTGTCAAAACCGTATTTTTGTTTTAATTGAGTCAAATTTTTCAAAAACTTTCTGTTGAATTATGATCTCTAACTAATGGTTTTTGTTCTTTGGCTAACACTCTAATGATTCTTGACTAAGCTTGACCTCAGAACTGAAGTGTGGAAAAGACTATGAGCTGTATCAACAATCCTGAAAGCCCTTATTCAAAGGATATCTAGTTCAACCAACGCTATCTCAACTTTTATCAGGATTTTAACCGGATTTAATCTCTTACTTTGGAGTTGGAAATCAGTGGACTAGACTCCTTCTTCAGGCCATACAAGACAGTGCAATTTTTCAAAGTATGTCTTCCCTTTCTCTTCCCTTCAGTGCTTAAAAATAAAAGAAGAAAAAAAAATAGAGAATAAAAGATGAGATGATTTTGATTAGTTTAGAGAGGTAGGTAAATTACCTGTGACCTCATTATTCTACTCTTGAGTCAAATGATCACACAAAACTTGGAAGCGAGGGGTAGGTAAATTACCAATGACCCCGGTATTCGCTTACACCTTTGGTTTAGAAAAAAAGGAAAAAAATGGAAGTGAGAAAAAGGAGAGGAAAGTAGATGTAAGAAGAATGTCTTGGCTTGGAGAGAGTCCATATGCCACTATTCGATACACTAAGGTAAAAACTCACCTGTACTTGCTTTAATTTATGTAATGAGATGGCAATGGTGAGACTAGAGATTCCAGAGGATTGTGGGATTTGAGTAAGGAATGTTGATGCTTTTCAATTGACAAAGTATATGAAGTAAGTTCTTGAGATTCAAGGCGATAAAGAGTGCGCAGATCAGTTACAAGCAGTTGAGTGAATTCTATGTTTTCAAACCTCTTTCACAGGTCTAAGTTTCTGTTTTGCTTGAGGGCAAGCAAAGGCTAAGTCTGAGGGAGTTGATATATCATGGTTTTTACGGTTTTTAACCATGATATAAGTGTGCTTTTTGAGTCTTTTGATTTGTTTCTAGGTTGTTTTCGAGTCTTTACAGGTTGTCTAAGAATTTGGCACGGATGGAGCAATGTGGAGCAATTTGGATCATTTTGGAGCATTTTACCGAAGGAAATAAACTTGGAGTCGGATCAGAGTGATAGTGTCGATCGACACTGTAATACCCCTCACCGTGACTAATACCCGGACGGAACAGCCTTGCCACGGCCGGCTAACTAAAACCCATTATTCCGGCAAGGAAGGACAATTTTGGTTTGGACATTCGAAGAGCCAATACAAAAGAGTAATGAGGCACACCTAAGGACCGAGAGAGAAATGTTATGTCAAGATTGATTCTCGTCAAATGGGAAAAACGGTATGGAAGGCCAGGCTATCGGCAATGTCCCTAAGTTGGTCGAGGAACCCGTAGGTAAGATCTTAGGATTAGACTTATCTAGGAAGCCTTAGCTGGTCTAGGAGATTAGGAAGGGTTAAGGAAAGTTGGACTAAGGAAGGTTGGTACGGGTTAAGTTCGACGGTTGGTCATGGTAGTACCAGCGGACATAGGCGATCCGGGCAATGGTGGCACCAGCCAGTGCAAAATGGTCATCGGTAAGGCGGATAGTGGTATCACCGGTCGATGCGGATCACCGTCAGTAATTTGCACGAATAAAGGACGGGTCTGGTACATAACATTCTCTTAAGCTGGTACGCGAGCAGGTACCTTGTGTATCACCCGCCAGTTCGGTACCCGGTGGTCGGAAACGACCGTACCAGTACGTAACGGACGGACGGTCGTGATGCACGGATGCTTGCTAAGGGAATGGACGGCCAGGATCTTCCTCAAGGTGATGCTTATCCGATCAGCGTCCGCCCTTATCCATATGGCCGTGATGCTTATCCAAAACCGGTCATCCTTATCCGTTCGCTAGGTGTCGCCACCGGAGCTGGGAAGAGTGTCTGCCATGTGTCACGCCAAGGAACGCCTTGAGCCACGTCCTGCTTGCTTACACCGACCATGGGAGGCTAGAAAAACCCCCCTTCCCCGTTCATTTCTCCTCAGACCCGAAAACCACTAAAAACCTTTATATTAGGTCGATCGCGCGGAGAGCTGCGAAGTGCGGGAAAAATCAAGGTGAGTTTCCCGATCACGTGTGAGTAGCACGTGAATAGGTTAGTTTAATTTTTCTTTTGTTAATTATTTGATTGAGGTTAGTCCTAATTACTTGATTAGTTTAGGATTAAGTTAGTTAAGTAGGATTAAGTAAGTTAAGTAAGATTAAGGTAGTTAATCAAGGTTAAGATAGTTAATCAAGATTAAGTTAGATAATCATGATTAAGTTAATTAGGATTAAGTTTAGTTAATTGTGATTAAGATGCTAATTAAGATTAGGATGGTAATTAGCTCTTAAGCTAGAATTGCTTAGTAATTAGCATTAGGATTAAGATTGTTTAGTAGTGATCAGTGTTTGGTTTAGGAATGCTTAGCGTTTAGCATCTAAGTTAGAACTGCTTAGTAGTTATTAGCGCGTAGGTGTGGAACTACTTGATTGTTATTGTTGTGTGATTACTTGGTACGCCATTTTTTTTGTGTGACTGGATACTCTTGTTTGTGATATTGCATTGTTATGTTGCTTGTGTGATTGCTTGCATTGTGATGTTGCTTGCTTGCATAGTTGTTTTGTTGTTTGGGTGTTTGTTAATATAGCGTCGCGATGGTATAGCCGTGATGCTGGACGGTTAGTCGCATTGCCGTTATGCTGTCCGATTGTTATATTGCTATTGTTTGCTGCATGTTAGTTAGTATCATTTAGTTAGTTGCATTAGGCAAATCATGAGGATCCCGTCGTCTGCTGTGCGTTGCGTGTAACTCCGTAACGTGATGGCTTACGAAGGTTCGGAGCGGGTCATGCCCGGCCGGATGCTACATGACGATGTAGTATGAAGGAATGTATATCCTCTGTAGACTTTGTGTCTAGGGGTGGGGGCATTGCCTTGAGGAATGTATATCCTCTGTAGACTTTGTGTCTAGGGGTGGGGGCATTGCCTTGGGGAGATCATGTATTCGATAGGGGCCCAACTTAGAGTAGAAACATGCATATTTGTTATCTCAACTGCATACTTAAATTTGAGTCTTCATGCATTGCACTTCCTTGCTTGCTGCATTGTATCTTTGTTTGATTGTTGGTTTCGTATTGCTTGCTGCTTGGGGATGGGTAGATGAGTAGGATTTCCTTGGGTAGATGAGTAGTATTTCCTTGGGTAGATGAGTAGATCTTCTATAGGTAGATGGGTAAGATTTCCTTAGATATCGGTCTCACTAAGTAATACTAGATTACTTATGATTCTACTTCTATTTTTCCAGGAATCCTTAGCCGAAAGATCTTTGTAGTGAAGGCAACGTGACCAAGTGAATCAATGTAGGTTTTACAGCTTTTGTAAATTCTTTTACTATGTATATTATGTATGGTTTTCAAAGAGGATCCGAAAGCTATATATAAACGTTTTGGTAGCGATTTTCGCGTATACTATATCTATGTAAAGACTCGAATTTTTCAAAGGCTAAATGGTTATTCCAACTGATATTAAGTCTAGTCCGGACTTAACGCAACTCTCATTTGCGGTACGGGTTGCAAAGCCTTAGGCCATGTTCGGGAGGTTGGGCGCTCGCGGTTGGATGACCAGGGTGATTAGATTTTGTTCCGAAAGCCTTGGTCGGCCGACTACGGGAGTCCTACGTAGCGCTCTCGATTTTTTCTTATATTTAGGACGGGTCGGGGTGTTACAGACACCACATGAGCATTGATCGACACCCGTGTTTAGTCGACAAGAGAACAAGAATTGGAAGATTTACAAATTTGGCCAAAATCTTCTACAATTGCAACATAAGCCCATGGACGTGTTTTAGGATGTATATATAGTATTTTTAGGTTTTCCAAACCATTAAGTTGTTTTCTAGCAATTATTATTTTCCTGCGACCTTGAGAGCTTTGGAGAGAGAGAGAATTTGAACTGCTTTGTAGAGAAGAATTTCTTGAACTTCCTTTACTCTTTTAATTTCAATTGCATGTTATTCAGAATTATGATTTGTTCTTCATTAAACATGTATGAGTAATTTGTTTGTTAGGTTTAAGGTTTTTCACAGGGGTTTTATAATTTATTAGATCTGTAAATTTTTAGGGTTCTTAATCATTTATGATATTAATCTTTGGTTGTTCTTCACAATAATTCTTGATTGATCACCTAGAATTATTATCTTAGGGAAATAAATTGATATGAGAATAAAATTGTTTTCCTGATTAAACCATTGATGAGCAAAATTACTTTCTGCAAAGAGATTTGATTTAGTGATTTTGTGAACTTATCTAAACCTGTTCTCAAAGCTGATTTATAACTTATAATTTTACAAAGAGATTTGGGTTTTCTTGTTTTAAATTTAGATAATAATTGCAGTGAGAACTGATTTATTTTACCAAAAGTTTAGAGTTCTAGATCTGATTTTTATTGCTCGAACCTTAATTATTTTATTGATTTAATATTTCATAATTACCTGAGAAATTCCCTAGGCTTAACCCTTTGATTTTCTGAATTCACAACAGCTTTAATTTAATATTTGCATTGCTTTTTAATATTTAAATTAACTTGTTTAGCGTAATAACAAAACTCTATAATCTATTGTGTTTGATCTTGAGTCTCTGTGGATTCGACCCCTAAGTACTACATTGATCTCTTGTTTGAGAGAGTAGCTCTAGGAATTAATTTGAGCTTATCATGTACCTTTTCTATGAAACTTCGACTATCTTCCTTTTTGTTACCTAAACTACTTTTTGGAAAACAGCAATCCCCGGTATATGACACTGTCACCAAACCTGCAATCCCCGATGACCAATCGGTACATATCCCATATCTTTCCAGCTTCAACATTTACCTCAGTTTGCAAAACTTACACTGTCCATGTGGATACATTTTTAATATACAGGCTGCAACACATATTGATCAAAACCAAGTCAACTCCGCTGACCATGTATCTCCACAACCCCTACAACCTTACACCAGCTTGGTACAGGAATTTATAGGGAACTCAAATGCCAACCCTCAATTACCTGCTCCTAGTCCTGTCCTTGATGGTACACCCTCCAACGGTATTGAGGTATTTATTTACCAAATTAATATACTTTCCGAGTAAGTCTCTATAATCAAGTATATCTGACTACTCAAACAATTGATGAGCTTGATGAAGAAAATTGACGCTGATAATGTGTTGGAAGCCACTCCCCTAGCGTTAGCCATCTGTAGTATTGAGGTAAGCAATTCCGATAATTTTCTATCATTTTGTACATATCCACATGGACACGTCTCGATGTCTACCTTTCTATTGACAAGTTTTATATATCCACATGGATATGCAACATCGTTTCAATATTGCAGGACACCAATGTTGACATTGACAGAGCTTGTGCCCTTGAGGTACCGCGGCAAAATCTTACTTCAAAAACAATTTGTTTTCTTTTTCTATTTTTCCTCATATTAAATTTTCCAACTTGCTTCATTAGGATTTTGGGCGTTAGCCCCCCCCCCCCTACAGAGCAATGAATCTGACAGTGAAGACACAGAGGTATTGCACCCTTCTCTACTTTGAATTTTTACGCCCCTATCCACACAACACAAAACCTACATGCGCAGCCATGTCTCATTCATGGAGACAAAAACCCTACCTTCAACTTTTGTTTCTTATCCACAAACAATCTTCCCATCTACTAAAACATTTGGCAACAACCAATCCAACAGCAGAGAATAAAGTAACATAAAGTATAGGTAAGTTTTAACTTACCACTTACCTTCTATTTTTCTGAGGACAAAAATGTAAAAGGGACATGGATACATAAGCAGCAAACTTGAGAAAGTATAGAGAATTTGGAAAGTATGTTTTCTTGAAAAAAATCCACACCAAAATGGGTGTGGATGCTATTTTCCCTTTGTTTTATATGGCAGAATGCAATCAAATCACCGCAAAGCCAAATCGATCACCAAACCAGGTTGCATCCAAAAAAATATTTTCACATTATTCATCTTTAGAGTAGTATTTGACTATTTACGATCAGAAATAGGTTATATTTTTTTTTTTAAACTAGAATTTGACTTGTTGCTAAAAAAAAAGGGTCAGAATTTGACTATTACACGATCAAAAATAAGTTAGATTTAAATTGAGATCAAAACTTTGTAATGTATTTAGGCTATTTACGAAATGATGTTTTTTTCAAGTGTGCACTGGAATATAAAACTTCTTTTTGCCATGTGTTTTTTTTCTTTTAAGAAACTAATAAATTAATAAATCTAAGATTGATTTTTCGAGGAAGTGTAGTGACGGATAGATCATTTCACCAGATATTTAAAAGAGTCAAAACCAAAGATCCATATCTATGTGACAACATAATAAATAAAAAGTAATTTGTATCTAGAGAAATCAATCTGAACGAGTAATTCATATCAGGAGAGAATCGATCTATGGCCTAGATTAATAAAACGACTCTTCCACCATATGACTTTTAGCCCACCACCATATGGGTTAACTAATAATAATCAGTCAATAAAATTGGTTAGATTGTTCGATTTAAATCCTATTTTATTATTGTTATTACTATGTTAGAAAAAAACCAGCATGACATTTCTCATATGTTATTGTCCGAAAAATTTGTAAAATTCGTATAAGTTATTATGAAATAATATATAGTTAAAAATATATATATATATATATATATATATATATATATATATTTTTTTTTGAACAACAGTTAAAAATATATAAATTTATTTTTGTTCATGTACTCTGACTTCAAATAGACCGTTGTTGGTATAGCTATAAACTTTGCTCTTTTACACGTGATCTACCACGTTTTATGGTTAGCAAACAATCGTAATGTTGTTGGACGAATATCAGGTTTGACATATCCAGTTAATACAATTATCTGATATGTAGTCAACGATCTTGTTATATGATTCTAACTAACGACACCCTTTTGTTAGTATTTTGCATTAGAAAAACTGAATCCGCAACAAACTACGATACTTGAATGAACAAATGTGAGACAAGAAAAAAAATTATTAAGACTAAATTTATCATTAAAAGTCAATGTTCCCTTTTCCTTAGACAAATATTGATTCGTATTCAACAAACCAGTGGGACAAGGCATAGTACATTCCAGCTCGATGATTGGACGATTCAATCTCTAAAGCTCATTCTATAATTTTCATACCCGTGAGGAAATATTTGGACCGTCGAGATAAACTGCCGATGTGACCAAAAAACAACCAACAATGTTAGGCCCATGGGCTGATAAAATTCGATCTTTTTCTTTGGTGATATTTTGATGGACACTATAAATGGCTAAATCGTAAAGCATCCATAAATGAAAATTTTGAAATCAACATGTGAAATACCAAAAAAAAAAAAAAACAACAACAAAAACTAACCAAGAATGAATCAGATAACACGATCCCGTCTACATACATGATCTAACCAAACCCAAATCACGTTACGATGACTGTTTTTGTTTGCAACAGTCAAAACGGGCACTGCAGATGACGGTGATGCAAAATTTGGGTAACATGTTTAAGGTAGACCAATTTGTACATTTTCTTTTGTTTAATCGGTTTGGTTAAAAATTAAAATACTAGTATAAATTTTAATTGAAAACAAACCAAAGCCATTTTGGTTCGGTTAATTTTTGGTTTGATTGTGTCTTATGTTCATGTCTTCTATTGTAAAATCGGTTTGATATGTGTTCAACTCGATTATAATGTCTATCCTTAACCGGCAACTAATTTTCAGCGGGCCACCTGACTAATGTCTTTCATCAACCAAATGTGTTTGTATTGCTATGATACATCGATAACAATAACATTATAGCACCACAACAACGAAAGCGATATCAAAAAACATTACATTAATAATCTTGATACAAAAAGTTAACATTCGATTTTTAAATTACATTTGTTTTCTTGTCTCGTGTGTCGTATTCAAATACTATACTATATACAAATATATTTGAAATAAGATTATTAGGGTAAACCCACCAATAATAAAATCATTAATGAGTTTGGTAGGCAGTACGCACCGTCGTCTTTCTTCTAGTATATAATATATACTACTATAAGTTGGTTTAGCGTATGAATATGATTTAAAATTATAGAGAAGAAGAAGACACATTTAAAAAAAAACATGGACTCCATTATACTACTCCCTCCGTTTTAAAATATAGAATGTTTTAACAAAAGCACGCAGTTTAATAAGCTTTTACTTTTAACAAGTTCAACTAATCAAAAACAATACTGCATAATATAAAATATTAAACTAATCTTAAAGTTGCATAGAAACTTGAAAACATCTTATATTATGAAACAAAAAACTTCTCTACAACATCTTATGTTTTGAAAAGAAGGGAGTATATTTTAGCTGAATTAATACCACGAATTTTCAACACCTAGAGATTGTTTAACTTAACATGTTTGAATGGAATTACAAGAAGTAATCATGGACATGCATGATTCAAAAGCTCAATTATATAATTACTTAGAGTGCATGACTACGTTAATGACGCAATTCTAGACATTGTTTATTCTTTTGAAATGATAATTATTTAATTTATATAGTACACACAAACGTATTTGTCTCGATAAAAGAAAAGAAAAATTTGATGTAATGGACACGAGAAACTGAGTAGACAGTTTCAATGGATTTTAGGGAAACTCGAAAGAAGATTCGTAGTCAGTCAGATCTGAGACTTATGTCTTCGTGACTCATCATCAATAAAGTACTGCTTCTGTGATGCACGTGACAAAGATTCAACGGTTTACAAGAAATAGAAAGTTCTTTGAACAAAATTGTGGGTTTTGATTATTTCAATTTTTACGCAAAAAAAAAAAAAAAATTATGTACCATTGTGTTTATTTTCTTCGAAATTAAACTAGTATTTATTATTTATTATATCTTAGTAGTTCTCGTTTATCTACATTTACGATCAAAACAATGATCGGTTACAATAGAAAAATTATCATATTCACAATATATAAAAATTACAATAGAAAATTGAAAAAGCAACGGAAAACTACTTCTTGACATTTACTTTGTATAGTTGCAACTATATAAAAAAAATTGGGTTTACATCTTCTTATTAGATATTAGAAAATTTATATATTTTTGTTTTGATAAAATAAAATTTATGAACTTATTAAAAAGTTATACCCAAATTCCTAAAATTTTAAACAAGTTTATGTGCCATATTTTTGTGAATATTTGACAAAAACCCACATTTTTTAAACAAAAAATAGCTGCAAAACACATTGTCTTTGTGTTTGAGCTTTCATGTACTCTTCAAGTTTATGACCAACCTTTCCTTCAAAAATCTTAGAACGTATTAAAAATAATAATTTAGAGATACATAAAAACATGAAACAGTTAAAATTGATGTTAAAAGTTTATTTAACTATTAAAATAAATAATTCAGCAATTGCTTGAAACTAATATAATAAAAAATTAAAGCTGAAAAATGAAAATAGCATATATTTCAGTGTAGCACACCGACGACGAAATATATGATTCGCAATCAAATTGCTTGTGATTCTTAACACCTTTTTTCAACTAACACCGTTTCTGACCGTTAACTTTACTGTCAAATCTCAACTTAGAAAAAAACTTGTGATTTAACTAATATTAAATTTTGGCCCTCAATGATCCACGTGACTTGCACTTTTCTCCCCCTATATACACACAAGACCCCCGCGGCCCAAAAGCCCACGTGATCACCCTCCACAATCTGTCAATCTCCTCAATTTTTTTAAATCCAATTGCTATTCCAAAGATATACACATATTTTTGATAAAATAAAAGGACTTACAAGTTACAATAGTGAAATTGATGTAAACTATAACTATAATACACTTATATGTGTATATATATTCTATAAAGTAAAACAAAAAATATTAAAGAGAGGGAGAAGAAGGAGAGGCTACGAGAGTGGGGAAAGTAAAAAGCTTTGTATTATTATTGTATCTTTTTCTCATGTTGTACAATTTCTATTTTATAGTGGAATAAAGAAGTTATGAGTCATACCACTTATTAACATGGTGATGACAGTTGTAAAAGTGTGATGACATGTGTTGATGGATTAATCACACTTGTTTTACAATACTCCCCCTTGATTATCCATCACTAGAGAATTATGTACTGCCTCGTTAAAAACCTTATCATGGAAAAACCCATTAGGATAAAAACCATGACAAGGGAAAAAGAGTACAGTGACGTAATTTCCCCCTGGAAAAGATATGAGTGGTCTTTTCTTCAAAGATCTCGTAGATGACGCATTCCGATGCTATGAATATGCTTTCTGAACATGGTAGTCGGAAGCGATTTTGTAAAGAGATCTGTTGCGTTGTCACTTGATCGGACATATTGGATATTGACTTCCTTGTTCTTCTCGAGTTCTTGAATGTAGGAGAAGAATCTTGGAGGAATATGTTTTGTTCTGTCGCTCTTGATATAACCTTCTTTAATTTGAGCAACACAAGCTGCATTGTCTTCGTATAGTGTCGTTGGCTCCTTACTGCTGACCATTCCACTTGCATCTTTTATATGGTTTGACATGGATCTGAGCCATACACATTCTCTGCATGCTTCATGAAG